>NW_011499944.1:827942-839326 GCF_000495115.2 Populus euphratica
AAGAAAGCAAAGTAGATAAACAAAATAAGAACATAAAAGTTAACTAAGTAAAGGAAAGGAAATGAAAGGCATAAACTTGATATTAATGAAAGCAAAGCATAAACATTACAAAAAATACAAAGAGACAAAGAAAAAGCATGATCTTGATCTAGAAACCAAGATGCCTAAATGCATGGTAAATGCCTCCTTTTATAGGCCAAAATTAGGAACTATTAATTTGATGACTAATTAATGAGTGGGTGACCAACTCTTGACTTAGTGACAATCCTTATCTTTTCTTGTCAGCCCAAAACGTTATTGATAACGTCAAAATTAGAGCCATTTGAAACATGAAAGTTGTAGGAAATTGTCTCATCTTTCTTGTGTAAAAAGTTCAGGTTATTTGGACTTCTAGAACTCCAGATATAGGCCAAACACTGAATAGTGCTCGGGCTGGAAGACAGATTCAAACTTCTTTGTTGTTGCTCCAATTTGGACTTGAAAATGGCCTTTTTAGATCTTAGGCTCCGTATGAAAGTTGTAGACCTATGTCTTACCTTTCCATCCATATAAAGTAGACCTAAATATGAGATCTACAGCTCCAGATATGATCAAATTACCGAACAGTGTTCTAGTTTGGATTGCACCGACATCTCTTTTCTAAATTTGGCCATCTCTTTGTCCTTTCAATTTTAGTTCTTAAAATCATCAATCAAGACATTGTCCTAAATGTTCTAAGGTAGAAAGATAGAGTATAGAAGATATCACCTGAAATAACGAACATTGACAAACCTAAAACACACTTAAACAAAAATAAGAAATAACAAAACACAATAATAAAACAAAACAACACAAAAATTACAAATGAAGACTCAAATCTAATCTAAGCTTTTTACGGCGTTTCTTAGTTGACCAATTTATGCGACTCATGGAGGGATCAATTACAGGAATGAAGTATTATAGTTGGTCAATTAATTGTTCAGCAGTAGCAGTAGAGATTATGATTTGTCATGCAGAAGATGTTAGAAATTCCTGTTCCACAGCATGATCAAGAAAAGACAACAACTTATCATAATAACCATTAACATTTAACAAACCTATGGGTTTATGGTGAATGTGCAATTGAGCTCAAGAGGAAATATGAAAGATCTCTTCCAATATGCCTAGACCACCTGGTAAAGCAATGAAGGCATCAACATGGTTAAACATTGCATTCATTTGAGCTGACATTGTGGAGACCTGAAGTTCCTCTCCAATTGTTTTTCCAATGATGTCCCCTTGTGCTAAAGCTTCGGGGACAACCCCCAAAACTTGACTATCTTCTAAAAATGCAGCTATTGACACACCTCCCATTAACCCAAGACTGCCTCCCCCATACACTAAATGAATCTTTCTCTCAACTAGCACCTGACCAAGATGATTTGCTGATTCTAAAAAGTCCTTTTCTTTCCCAAGACTAGATCCACCGAAAACACAAATATTTCTTATATGATGACTTGAGGAACTTGCCATTTCTACACACTTCTATATTTGTTGAATGTATGGGTTGAGTAGAAATAAAATGAAAGAAGAGAGGGTTTTATAGATGAGAAATTAGAAATGCAATCATAACACCTATATATAGGCCAGTTGGAGTCTCACACTCTCTCTCTCTCTTTTTATTTATTTATTTATTTACTTTTGAAAAAGCATGTGTATGTACAGGTAGTTGTGATTGTGGCTCACATCTTCCCTTGGTTTTACGTCCCAGAACGACTTAAACGCCATCTATGGGTCGGGGATAGGCTTCCCATCCAGTTTTCTTAAAAACTGGCAAACAGGGTCTTTTTTAGTCAGATTCCCAAGACTAAGTCGATCATGTTCTTTATGAAATAGTGGCCATAAATCATGAATTACACGGTGCACATCTCCACTAGGATGCGTCTCAAGAGGCAATAGAAGATTATCTAAAGACTCCTTACTCAGGCCATCCTTAATGAATTATATTTTATCTTCACGGATTATAGATACCATTCCTAAAGAACAACATTGTGTATTACAAGTCCATCTAGCACATCGATGATAGACTTTCAGTCATTTTGCACGATGTTTCTTTGTAAAAGTGCTTTTACCTGTTCTTGGCATATGTGAAATGAAGGAGTTAGAGGACTCACCTGATAATCGGACCTTTGCTTCAGGAATTCCATGATTCATTAACAATCTCAATCTTGCACATCTAGCACGGTAAATTTTTGTAATCGCATTCTGAGGCAAAGCGGGAATATACTTTTTCAATTTTTCAAGATTAGTGTACATTTTCAAATGAGAATTGGAATAGAGATTCAAATAATTGCACAAATATATATACAGATATCAGTTATTGTGGGAAACTGAAAGAACCGACTTAAGTCACGGAGTACCGTTATCCGCCATTTGACCGGGGTGAGAGAAACTAGCAAAAATCACTCAAAAAGAAACATAAAAAAAAATGTGAGAAAAACAAAATAATCAACCTTTATCTACAAGATCATTCCAACCAGTTGATTCATTTTCACGAGGAAAATTATCAAAGTAAGCTTTCAAACGATGTCCATTTTCCTTAAAAAAATTGTCATTCATTGAATTCTCAATATCACAGGCCCCATAAGGATGGTTCCATCTTGATCTTAGCTCTATAGGGAATGAATAGAGTTGAGAATTATAAAACAAAACTTTTTAACCAATATCAACTTTTTGACAATTTTCACAAGTTTTGCAAAATGCATGCGTGTCCTTGAACATGGTGGGCCAAAAAAATCCATTTTGAAAGATTTTTGCAGCTGTCTTTTTTCACGAGAAATAACTTCCACATGCTTCAGAATGACAAAGTTTAATGACACTACTTACCTCATTGTTGGGAATGAATCTTTGAAATATTTGATCAGGATAATATTTGAATAAGTTAGGGTCATCACAATAAAAATTCTTCACTTCGTTCAAAAACTTTTCTTTGTCTTGAGTACTCTAATCAGCTGGCGAATCTCCTAAAGCAAGAAAATTGATATTTTTATCATACCAAGGCATTGGACTAAGAGAAAGTAAGGATTCGTTAGGAAAGTAATCATCGATTGGTGTGATGTCAGATGTCGAATCTGTTGTCGTTGTTGACAAAAGATTCACATCCATATTTTTGGTGCTTGTTTCATTTGTGATTTCTTCCTTAAAATAAATCAATTGCAAATCTTCAGATTCATCTAACTCATTTTTACTTAAAGTAGATTCAAGTTGATCATAAACTAATTCGTCAATATGATCTACTTCTTGTAAATCATTATCATCTCCAGGTTGCTTGCAAATGTTGAAAATATTCATCTCCAATGTCATGTTTCCAAATGATAGCTTCATCAGTCCATTCCTACAATTAATCAAGGCGTTAGACGTTGCAAGAAACGGACATCCTAAAATAATAGGAAATGAATTACATGCTTCAACAGGTTCTGTGTCCAAGATAATAAAATATACAGGATAAATGAATTTATCGACTTGTACTAACACATCTTCAATTATTCCTCTAGGCACTTTTACAGATCTATCGGCAAGTAAAAGAGATATAGAAATTGGTTTTAACTCACCCAGATTGAGACTTTGAAAAACTGAATATGGAAGTAAATTCACACTAGCTCCAAGATCAAGTAAAGCTCTTTCAATTTTATGTTCTCCAATAAAGCAAGAAATTGTAGGATAACCAGGGTCTTTATATTTCAAAGCATTATTGTTCTGTAGAATAGCACTTACTTGTTCAGCTAAAAAGGCTTTCTTTTTCACATTCAGTTTCCTCTTCACAGTGCATAGATCTTTTAAAAATTTAGCATAGGAAGGAACCTGTTTAATAGCATTCAGCAAAGGTATATTGATTCTTACTTGTTTGAAAGTTTCAAACATTTCAGAGTTGTGATTGACTTTCCTTTGTTTGGTCATGGCTTGAGGAAATGGAAGTGCTGGTGGTGAATCAGTTGTTTCTTTGCAATTTTCAGATTCAACCTCTTCCTTACCCTAAGAGATTGACTCATCATCTTTCTCATAAGGTTCAAGAGAGGGTTTTTCAATAACCTTACCACTACGCAGCGTAGTGACTGATTTGACTTGATCCATGTGTTGGCTTCTAGAACTACTTGCATTTACATTGTATTGCCCCTTGGGATTTTGTTGTGGTTAAGATGGAAACTTACCTTTCTCTTGGAAACTGAGAGCAGATGTTAATTTTGCAAGAGTATCTTTAAAATCTGTTATGTTTTGAGCAAGTTGAGTATTGATTGTCTCTTGCTTTTCAATGAATGCATGTAATGTTTCTCAAGATTTCTTCTACGAGGTGGAGCATAAGGAGGTGCATATCCATGAGAATTTTGGAAATTATGGTGTGCTTGAAATGATGGTTGTGAAGTTTGTGCATTATTGTTCTCACTCTTCCAACTAAAATTTAGGTGATTTCTCCAACCAGGGTTGTATGTTTGTGAGTACGGGTTGTGGTTGGCCCTTTGAAAACTGTTTAAAGCATGGGCTTTGATTAGGACTTAAAAGTGCATTTTTATCAAGGTTTTATATCATCATTTTGCACTTGAAGTATCAATAACTTCTTAACTAAAACATGTTTTATAATAATGTATCTAATAATATAAGATACCTTTAATTTGTGGTAAATGTCTATTTTTAATGTAGGCCTATCACATAAATGAAAGGATTGATTGATGAATTTAAGAATTGAAATTGAAAGGACAAAGAGATGGCTAAACTCCGAAAAGAGATGTCTGTGCAGTCCATACCGGAACACTGTTTGGTAATTGGATCATATCTGGAGTTGTAGATCTCAGATTTAGGTCCACTTTATATGGATGGAAGCCCATGCTTTAAACAGTTTCCAAAGGGCCAACCACAACCCATACTCCCAAACATACAACCCTGGTTGGAGATATCACCTAAATTTCAGTTGGAAGAGTGAGAACAACAATGCACAAACTTCACAACCACCGTTTCAAGCACAACACAATTTCCAAAATTCTCATGGATATGCACCTCCTTATGCTCCACCACCTAGAAGAAATCTTGAGGAAACATTGCATGCATTCATTGAAAAGCAAGAGACAATCAATACTCAACTTGCTTAAAACATGACAGATTTTAAAGATACTCTTGCAAAATTAACATTTGCTCTCAGTTTCCAAGAGAAAGGTAAGTTTCCATCTCAACCACAACAAAATCCCAAAGGGCAATACAATGCAAATGCAAGTAGTTCCGGAAGCCAACACATGGATCAAGTCAAATCAGTCACTATTCTACGCAGTGGTAAGGTTATTGAAAAACCCTCTCTTGAACCTTATGAGAAAGATGATGAGTCAATCTCTGAGGGTAAGGAAGGGGTTGAATTTGAAAATTGCAAAGAAAAGACTGATTCTCCGCCAGCACTTCCATTTCCTCAAGCCATGACCAAACAAAGGAAAGTCAATCACAACTCTGAAATTTTTGAAACTTTCAAACAGGTAAGGATCAATATACCTTTGATGGATGCTATTAAACAGGTTCCTTCCTATGCTAAATTTTTGAAAGATCTATGCACTGTGAAAAGGAAACTGAATGTGAAAAAGAAAGCCTTTCTAGCCGAACAAGTAAGTGCTATTCTTCAGAACAATAATGCTTTGAAATATAAAGACCCTGGTTGTCCTACAATTTCTTGCTTTATTGGAGAGCATAAAATTGAAAGAGCCTTACTTGATCTCGGTGCTAGTGTGAATTTACTTCCATATTCAGTTTTTTAGAGTCTCAATCTAGGTGAGTTAAAACCAACTTCTATATCTCTTTTACTTGCCGATAGATCTGTAAAAGTGCCTAGAGGAATAATTGAAGATGTGTTAGTACAAGTCGATAAATTCATTTATCCTGTGGATTTTATTGTCTTGGACACAGAACCTGTTGAAGCATGTAATTCATTTCCTGTTATTTTAGGACGTCCGTTTCTTGCAACCTCTAACGCATTGATTAATTGTAGGAATGGACTGATGAAGCTATCATTTGGAAACATGACATTGGAGATGAATATTTTCAACATTTGCAAGCAACCTGGAGATGATAATGAATTACAAGAAGTAGATCATATTGATGAATTAGTTTATGATCAACTTGAATCTACTTTAAGTAAAAATGAATTGGATGAAACTGAAGATTTGCAAATGATTTATTCTGAGGAAGAAATCATGGATGACAAACGCACAGAAAATGTTGATGCGAATCTTTTGTCAACAGTGACAACAGATTCGACTTCTGGCATCACACCAATCGATGATTACTTTCCTAATGAATCCTTACTTTCTCTTAGTCCAATGCCTTGGTATGATAAAAATATCAATTTTCTTGCTTTAGGAGATTTGCCAGCTGATTGAAGTACTCAAGACAAAGAAAAGTTTTTAAACGAAGTGAAGAGCTTTTATTGTGATAACCCTAACTTATTCAAATATTGTCTTGATCAAATATTTCAAAGATTCATTCCTGACAATGAGGTAAGTAGTGTCATTAAACTTTGTCATTTTGAAGCATGTGGAAGTTATTTCTCGTCAAAAAAGACTGCTGCAAAAATCTTTCAAAATGGATTTTATTGGCCCACCATGTTCAAGGACACACATGCATTCTACAAAACTTGTGAAAATTGTCAAAAAATTGACACTGGTCGAAAAGTTTTGTTTTATGATTCTCAACTCTATGCATTCCCTAAAGAGCTAAGATTAAGATGGACCAATCCTTATGGGGCCTGTGATATTAAGAATTCAATGAATGACAATGATTTTAAGGAAAATGGACATCGTTTGAAAGCTTACTTTGATAATTTTCCTAGTGAAAATGAATCAGCTGGTGTGAATGATCTTGTAGATAAAGGTTGATTATTTTGTTTTTCTCACATTTTCTTTTTTATGTTTCTTTTTGAGTGATTTTTGCTAGTTTCTCTCACCCCGGTCAAATGGCGGATAACGGTACTCCGTGACTTAAGTCGGTTCTTTCAGTTTCCCACAATAACTGATATATGTGTATATATTTGTGCAATTCTTTGAATCTCTCTTCCAATTCTCATTTGATAATGGACACTAATCTTGGAAAATTGAAAAAGTATTTTCCCGCTCTGCCTCAGAATGTGATTACAACAATTTCCCGTGCTAGATGTTTTGCTAGTTTCTCTCACCCCGGTCAAATGGCGGATAACGGTACTCCGTGACTTAAGTCGGTTCTTTCAGTTTCCCATAATTACTGATATTTGTGTATATATTTGTGCAATTCTTTGAATCTCTCTTCCAATTCTCATTTGAAAATGGACACTAATCTTGAAAAATTGAAAAAGTATTTTCCCGCTCTGCCTCAGAATGCGATTACAAAAATTTACCGTGCTAGATGTGCAAGATTGAGATTGTTAATGAATCATGGAATTCCTGAACATATTCGCTAGTTGATTGAAGCAAAGGTCCGATTATCAGGTGAGTCCTCTAACTCCTTCATTTCACACATGCCTGGAATAGGTAAAAGCACTTTTGCAAAGAAGCGTCATGCAAAACGATTGAAAGTCTGTCATCGATGTGCTAGATGGACTTATAATACACAATGTCATTCTTTAGGAATGGTATCTATAAACCATGAAGATAAAATACAATTCATTAAGGATGGCCTGAGTAAGGAGTCTTTAGATAATCTTCTATTGACTCTTGAGACGCATCCTAGTGGAGATGTGCATCGTGCAATTCATGATTTATGGCCACTATTTCATAAAGAACATGATCGACTTAGTCTTGGGAATCTGACTAAAAAAGACCCTGTTTGCCAGTTTTTAAGAAAACTGGATGGGAAGCCTATCCCCGACCCATAGAGGGCGTTTAAGCCGTTCTTGGACGTAAAACCAAGGGAAGATGTGAGCCACAATCACAACTACCTGTACATACACATGTTTTTTTCAAAAGTAAATAAATAAATAAATAAAAAGAGAGAGAGAGAGTGTGTGAGAATCTAGCTGGCCTACATATAGATGTTATGATTGTCTTTCTACTTTCTCATCTATAAAACCCTCTTTTCCTTCCTTTCATTTCTACTCAACCCATACATTCAACAAATACAGAAGTGTGTAGAAATGGCAAGTTCCTCAAGTCATCAAATAGGAAATATTTGTGTTTTCGGTGGATCTAGTCCTGGGAAAATAAAGGAGTTTTTAGAATCAGCAAATCATCTTGGTCAGGTGCTAGCTGAGAGAAAGATTCATTTAGTGTATGGGGGAGGCAGTCTTGGGTTAATGGGAGGTGTGTCAATAGCTGCATTTTTAGGAGGTAGTCAAGTTTTGGGGATCGTCCCCGAAGCTTTAGCACAAGGAGACATCATTGGAAAAACAATTGGAGAGGAACTTCAGGTCTCCACAATGTCGGCTCGCATGAATGCAATGTTTAACCATGCTGATGCCTTCATTGCTTTACCAGGTGGTCTAGGCACATTGGAAGAGATCTTTCATATTTCCTCTTGGGCTCAATTTCACATTCACCATAAACCCATAGGTTTGTTAAATGTTAATGGTTATTATGATAAGTTGTTGTCTTTTCTTGATCATGCTGTGGAACAGGAATTTCTAACATCTTCTGCACGACAAATCATAATCTCTGCTGCTACTGCTGAGCAATTGATTGACCAACTACAATCTTTCATTCCTGTGACTGATCCTTCCATAAGTCGCATAAATTGGTCATCTAAGGGATGCCGTAAAAAGCTTAGATTGGATTTGAGCCTTCATTTGTGAATTTTTGTGTCTTTTGGTTTTATTATTGTGTTTTGTTATTTCTTATTTTTATGTGAGTGTGTTTCAGGTTTGTCAGTGTTCCTTATTTCAGGTGATATCTTTTATACTCTATCTTTCTACCTTAGAACATTGAGGACAATGTCTCGTTTTGGTTGGGGGGAGGGGGGAGTAGTTGATATTAAAAAAAAAATTGTTTTTCATTTCATAAAGCATGTGCATAATTGTTGTTACTAGGATGGCAGAGTAAAGAAGCTCTTTTGTTAAAGTGACTCTTGAGACGCATCTTAGTAACCATTCTTAACAAGGTCTATTATAATACTTCCTGAAATATTCAGGTTTACAAACTCTCGCATTGTTATCACTTAATTCTACTCATATACTTATTTAACATGTATTCTTAAACCTTAATTTACACACACACACACTTTAACATATGATTATGGGTTGCATATTGGATTATTACATTATTTATGTTCTTTTGTTAAAGGTAACAACTAAGGGAAAGGGATTGTATATAATTAAAAAAAAAGAAAAAAAAAGAGAAAAAAAAGAGAAAAAAATGATGATAATAAAAATGTAGACAAGTTTGGTTTCGTAGCCTCCCTAACCTAAGCAATTAAGCCCGAAGGGGTGTTTTAACACCTAATACCCTAAAATCAACTGACTTGGGAGCTATTGGCCCAACGCTTGTTACATGGGTTGAGGAGAAAAGCTTAAGGGAATCAAACATTGCACTATCTACATATCAGTATCTGCGACCCGAGTTACTAAGCTCGTAGGGGTGTCTTAACATCTAATGCCCTAAGACCAACTGGTCTGGGAGTCATTAGCTGAAAGCTCGTTACATGGGTTAAAGATGCATGATGTTTTTAAAGTATATGTATATAGAGTTAAAAAAAAAAAAGACAAAAATAGTAATCCCAACCCAAGGAAGTTAACCTTAAACATTAGAACAAAAATTTTGTTTTCTTCCAAGAAAAGCCCATAATTATGTGTTGATACATTGAGCACAAAAGAAAGGTTTATGAATATCTTGTTAAGAGGTATTGAGCAGGTATATAAATTTAACGAGAGTTTGTTTATCTGGATAGATTAATGGAAGTTAAATGATGAATACCTTGCTTTGTGGAATTTGCAAATTGTTTTTCTATTTTAACGCTTTGATTACTAGGGACTAGTAATAAGCTGGTTGGGGGGTGTGATTAGTACTTAAAAGTGCATTTTTATCAAGGTTTTATTTCATCATTTTGCACTTGAAGTATCAATAACTCCTTAACTAAAACATGTTTTATAATAATGTATCTAATAATATAAGATACCTATAATTTGTGGTAAATGTCTATTTTTAATGTAGGCCTATCACATAAATGAAAGGATTGATTGATGAATTTAAGAATTGAAATTGAAAAGACAAAGAGATGGCTAAACTCCGAAAAGAGATGTCGGTGCAGTCCATACCGGAACACTGTTCGGTAATTGGATCATATCTGGAGTTGTAGATCTCAGATTTAGGTCCACTTTATATGGATGGAAAGGTAAGACATAGGCCTACAACTTTCATGGAGCCTAAGATCTAGAAAGGCCATTTTCAAGTTCAAATTATAGCAACAACAAAGAAGCCCGAATATGTCCTCCAGCCCGAGCACTGTTTAGTATTTTGGCCATATCTGGAGTTCTAGAAGTCCAAATGAGCTGAATTTTTTACACAAGACAGCTGACACAATTGCCTACAACTTACATGTTTGCAAGTGGTTCCAATTTTGACGTTATCAATGATGTTTTTGGCAGACAAGAGAAGATAAGGATTGTCACCAAGTCAAGAGTTGGCCACCCACTCATCAATTAGTCATCAAATTAATAGTTCCCAATTTTGGCCTATAAAAGGAGGCATTTGCCATGTATTTAGGCATCTTAGTTTCCAGATCAAGATCATGCTCTTCCTTTCTCTCTTTGTATTTTTTGTAATGTTTATACTTTACTTTCATTAATATCAAGTTTATGCCTTTCATTTCCTTTGCTTTACTTAGTTAACTTTTATGTTCTTATTTTGTTTAGCTATTTTACTTTCTTTCATTATGTCTAGCTAAGTTAATTATGTCAAGGTGAAAAGGTTACACTAATGGTGTAAGAATAAGTATAATGTAAACTTAATATGGACTTTAATGTTTGATACTAACATGTTTTATATTTGTTATCTTGTTCACTCTTTAATACTTTGCTTGTTAAATGACTAATCTTGATTTATGTTATATAACACTTGGTACAACAAATGCTTGGCACTTTCATAGCCCATAATGTATGGTATAACCGACACCTGAGCTATGAAAGGAACTTGATTTATTGTTAACATAAGTTATAATCATGAATGCTTGACGAGATTTACAAGTATTAGCATTAATTGAATAAGATGACTAATGTAATCATGTTAACAATTTATAATCTGATTAGAACCTCCTTTATGTGTGGTTTCCAATTGAATATTATCATTGTTATACTTGTTTGACATACCATTAGTGGAATCTCTACATTTGTTATTATCATTGTTTAATCGTTACATTAATATTCCATCTCAAAGTTCTCATCTTCTTCTTCTTCTTCTTCTCTTTTATTATTATTATTATTATTATTATTATTATTA
>NW_011499944.1:839336-839522 GCF_000495115.2 Populus euphratica
ATTGTTATTATTATTATTATTATTATTATTATTATTTCTATTACTACTACTACTACTACTATTATTAGTATTATTATTGCTATTATTATTATTGTTGTTGTTATTGTTACTATTGTTGTTGTTTATAATTATTGTTTATAATTTGTATTTATAATTTGTACAATTAACCTCCCTATGATTCGACCC
>NW_011499944.1:839820-840869 GCF_000495115.2 Populus euphratica
TGACCCTAGTCTTGCTGGGTTATTTATTACTTCGACACTCCTGCACTTGGGAGAAGACATCAATCTTTTCGTCGTATCAGGCTTGTTCATGAAGACATTCCTTAAAAGAAGGCAAGGTTGGACAATCGTTGGTCCAGTGTTCATTTGTTTCACATATTTGACACACAATGTTTTCAACAGATTTTAATTGACCACTCTTTTTCAATTTTAGTGCCTCGACTTTTCTAGCTAAAGATGCAAACTTAGCTTGAAGGTCATCATCTTCCCTAAGGTTGTACATACCTCCACTAGATGTATGAGGTTGAGTTTTACTCGGTGCCTCATAAGTACCCGCGATGTCCCAATTTTGAGCATTTTCAGCTAACAAGTCTAAGTACTACATTGCTTCATCAGGGTCTATATCTTCAAAAGTTCCATTGCACATCAATTCAACCATTTGCCTATCTTTAGGTGTTAACCCTTCATAGAAATGTGAAACCAATCTCCATGTTTCAAAACCATGATGAGGGCAAGTACTAAGCAAGTCTCGATACCTATCCCAACATTGGTAAAATGTTTCTCCTGGTTTTTTAGTGAAAATAATGATTTGTCTTTTGAAAGAGTTTGTTCTGTGAGATGGGAAAAACTTCTTTAAAAACTGTTGTTGCATTTCATCCCAAGCACGAATGGATCCTGGTCTCAAATTTTGTAGCCATGTTTTAGCTTTATCTTTTAATGAAAAAGGCAAAAGCTTTAATCTGATGGTGTTCATGCTACAATTTAAATTATTATATGTGTTGCACACCTCCTCAAATTCCCTTAAATGCAAGTATTGATTTTTCAATTCTAAGCCATGAAAAGAATGTAAAAGTTGAATAATACCTGGTTTAAAATTAAAATGAGATGCATCGGGAGGAAAAACTATGCATGATGGTGCACTTGTTCTTATGGGATTCATGTGGTTTCTAAGTGTTCTAGCATGGTTATTCTCATTATTCTCATTATAAAGTGATTGATTATCTTCTTCGGCCATATTTTCTGAAAATGATGAGGATATCCTACAAAGTCTA
>NW_011500547.1:0-5299 GCF_000495115.2 Populus euphratica
TCAACTTCCATTAATCTATCCAGATAAACAAACTCTCATTAAATTTATATATCTGCTCAATACCTCTTAATAAGATATTAATAAACCTTTCTTTTGTACTTAATATATCAACACATAATTATGGAGCTTTTCTTGGAAGAAAACAAAATTTTTGTTCTAATGTTTAAGGTTAACTTCCTTGGGTTGGGATTATTATTTTTTTCTTCTTTTTTTATTTATTTTTTTAATATATATACATATAACTTAAAACACCATGCATCTTTAACCCATGTAACGAGCTTTCGGCTAATGACTCCCAGACCAATTGGTCTTAAGGCATTAGGTGTTGAGACACCCCTACGAGCTTATTAACTCGGGTCGCAGATACTGATATGTAGATAGTGCAATGTTTGATTCCCTTAAGCTTTTCTCCTCAACCCATATAGCAAGCGTTGGGTCAATAGCTCCCAAGTCAGTTGACTTTAGGGTATTAGGTGTTAAAGCACCCCTTCAGGCTTAATTGCTTAGATTAGGGAGGCTACGAAACCAAACTTATCTATATTTTTATTATTATCATTTTTATTTATTTTTTTTGTTTTTTTTGTTTTTTTTTTAAATTATATATTATCCATTTCCCTTAGTTGTTACCTTTAACAAAAGAACATAAATAATGTAATAATCCAATATGCAACCCACAATCATATGTTAAAGTGTGTGTGTGTAAATTAAGGTTTAAGAATACATGTTAAATGAGTATATGAGTAGAATTAAGTGATAGTAATGCGAGAGTTTGTAAACCTGAATATTTCAAGAAGTATTATGATAGACCTTATTAAAAATGGTTTCTAAGATGCATTTCAAGAGTCATAAAAAGATCTCCTTTACTTTGCCATCATAGTAACAACAATTTTGCACATGCTTTATGAAATAGAAAACATATTTAGTTTTTTTTTTTTTAGCTACTACCCTCTCCCCCCAACCAAAACGAGACATTGTCCTCAATGTTTTAAGGTAGAAAGATAGAGTATAAAAGATATCACCTGAAATAATGAACACTGACAAAACCTGAAACACACTGAAACAAATATAAGAAACAACAAAACAGAATAATGAAACCAAAAGACACAGAGATTCACAAATGAAGGCTCAAATCTAATTTAAGCTTTTTACGGCTTTTCTTAGATGACCAATTTATGCGACTCATGGAGGGATCAATCATAGGAATGAAAGATTGTAGTTGGTCAATCAATTGTTCAGCAATAGCAGCAGAGATTATGATTTGTCGTGCAAAAGATGTTAGAAATTCCTGTTCCACAGCATGATCAAGAAAAGACAACAACTTATCATAATAACCATTAACATTTAACAAACCTATGGGTTTATGGTGAATGTGCAATTGAGCCCAAGAGGAAATATGAAAGATCTCTTCCAATGTGCCTAGACCACCTGGTAAAGCAATGAAGGCATCACCATGGTTAAACATTGCATTCATTCGAGCCGACATTGTGGAGACCTGAAGTTCCTCTCCAATTGTTTTTCCAATGATGTCCCCTTGTGCTAAAGCTTCGGGGATGACCTCTAAAACTTGACTACCTCCTAAAAATGCAGCTATTGACACACCTCCCATTAACCCAAGACTGCCTCCCTCATACACTAAATGAATCTTTCTCTCAGCTAGCACCTGACCAAGATGATTTGCTGATTCTAAAAACTCATTTTCTTTCCCAGGACTAGATCCATCGAAAACACAAATATTTCTTATGTGATGACCTGAAGAACTTGCCATTTCTACACACTTCTATATTTTTTTAAATGTATTTTGTTGAGTAGAAATGAAAAGAAGGAAGAGAGGATTTTATAGAAGAGAAATTAAAAAGCAATCATACTACCTATGTGTAGGCCAACTGGAATCTCACACTCTCTCTTTTTATTTATTTATTTATTTATTTATTTATTTTAAAAAATGCATCTGTATGTATAGGTAGTTGTGATTGTGGCTCACATCTTCCCTTGGTTTTACGTCCAAGAACGGCTTAAACGCCCTCTATGGGTCGGGGATAGGCTTCCCATCCAGTTTTCTTAAAAATTAGCAAACATGGTCTTTTTTAGTCAGATTCCCAAAACTAAGTCGATCATGTTCTTTATGAAAATGGGGCCATAAATCATGAATTGCACAATACACATCTCCACTAGGATGCGTCTCAAGGGTTAATAGAAGATTAACTAAAGACTCCTTACTCAGGCCATCCTTAATGAACTGTATTTTATCTTCACGATTTATAGATACCATTTCTAAAGAACGACATTGTGCATAACAGACTTTCAGTCGTTTTGCACGACGTTTCTTTGCAAAAGTGCTTTTACATGTTCCAGGCATGTGTGAAATGAAGGAATTCGAGGACTCACCTGATAATTGGACCTTTCCTTCAATCAACCAGCGAATATCTTTAAGAATTCCATGATTCATTAATAACCTCAATCTTGCACATCTAACACAGTAAATTTTTGTAATCGCATTCTAAGGTAGAGTGGGAAAATACTTTTTCAATTTTTCAAGATTAGTGTTCATTTTCAAATGAGAATTGGAAGAGAGATTCATATAATTGCACAAATATATACATAGATATTAGTTATTATGGGAAACTGAAAGAACCAACTTAAGTCACGGAGTACTGTTGTCCGTCATTTGACCGGGGTGAGAGAAACTAGAAAAAATCACTCAAAAATAAACACAAAAACAACATGAGAAAAAATAATAATCAACCTTTATCTACAAGATCATTCAAACCAGTTGATTTATTTTCACTAGGAAAATTATCAAAGTAAGCTTTCAAACGATATCCATTTTCCTTAAAAACATTGTCATTTATTGAATTCTCAATATCATAGCCCCATAAGGCTTGTTCCATCTTGATCTTAGCTCTCTCGGGAATGAATAGAGTTGAGAATTATAAAACAAAACTTTTTTACTAGTATCAACTTTTTGACAATTTTCACAAGTTTTGCAGAATGCGTGCGTGTTCTTGAACATAGTAAGCCAATAAAATCCATTTTGAAAGATTTTTGTAGCTGTCTTTTTTTACGAGAAATAACTTCCACATCCTTTAGGATGACAAAGTTTAATGACACTACTTACCTCATTGTCAAGAATGAATCTTTGAAATATTTGATCAGGACAATATTTGAATAAGTTAGGGTCATCCTAATAAACGTTCTTCACTTCGTTCAAAAACTTTTCTTTGTCTTGGGTACTCCAATCAGCTGGCAAATCTCCTAAAGCAAGAAAATTGATATTTTTATCATACTAGGGCATTGGACTAAGAGAAAGTAAGGATTCATTAGGAAAGTAATCATCGATTAGTGTGATGTCAGATGTTGAATTTATTGTCACTTTTGACAAAAGATCTGCATCAACATTTTCGGTGTGTTTTTCATCTTTGATTTCTTCCTTAGAATAAATCATTTACAAATCTTCAGATTCATCCAACTTATTTTTACTTAAAGTAGATTCAAGTTGATCATAAACTAATTCGTCAATATGATCTACTTCTTGTAAATCTTTATCATCTCCAGGTTGCTTGCAAATGTTGAAAGTATTCATCTCTAATGTCATGTTTCTAAATGATAGCTTCATCAGTCCATTCCTACAATTAATCAATGCGTTAGAAGTTGCAAGAAATAGACGTCCTAAAATAACAGGAAATGAATTACATGCTTCAACAAGTTGGGTGTCTAAGATAACAAAATCCACAAGATAAGTGCATTTATCGACTTGTACTAACACATCTTCAATTATTCCTCTAGGCACTTTTACAGATCTATCGGCAAGTAAAAGAGTTATAGAAGTTGGTTTTAACTCACCTAGATTGAGACTCTGAAAAACTGAATATGGAAGTAAATTCACACTAGCTCCAAGATCAACTAAGGCTCTTTTAATTTTATGTTCTCCAATAAAGCAAGAAATTGTAGGACAACCAGAGTCTTTATATTTCAAAGCATTATTGTTCTGAAGAATGGCACTTACTTGTTTGGCTAAAAAGGCTTTCTTTTTCACATTCAGTTTTCTCTTCACCGTGCAGAGATCTTTCAAAAATTTAGCATAAGAAGGAACCTGTTTAATAGCATCCAGCAAAGGTATATTGATTCTTACCTATTTGAAAGTTTTAAAGATTTCAGAGTTGTGATTAACTTTCCTTTGTTTGGTCATGGCTTGAGGAAATGGAAGTGCTGGCGGTGAATCAGTCGTTTCTTTGCAATTTTCAAATTCAACCCCTTCCTTACCCTCAGAGATTGACTCATCATCTTTCGGAATCAGTTGTTTCTTTGCAATTTTCAGATTCAACTCCTTCCTTACCCTCAGATATTGACTCATCATCTTTCTCACAAGGTTCAAGAGTGAGTTTTTCAATAACCTTACTACTGCGAAGAGTAGTGACTGGTTTGACTTGATCCATGTGTTGGCTTTTAGAACTACTTGCATTTGCATTGTATTGCCCCTTGGAATTTTGTTGTGGTTGAGATGGAAACTTACCTTTCTCTTGGAAACTGAGAGCAGATGTCAATTTTGCAAGAGTATCTTTAAAATCTGTCATGTTTTGAGCAAGTTGAGTATTGATTGTCTTTTGCTTTTCAATGACCACACTTTCATGCACGTGTAGGAATAGAATAAAAGAAAGAAGAAAACAAAAGAAGAAGAAAGAAGAGACAAGAAACAAAGTTATATACAAGAAAAGTGAAAAGAGAAAATAAAATAAATGCTATAATTTATACAAGAACTTACCTCTCCAGCAATAGCGCCAAAAACTTGACACGACGAAAAGATTGATGTCTTCTCCCAAGTGTAGGAGTATTGAAGTAATAAATAACCCGGCAAAACTAGGGTTAAACCACAGGGAGGTTAATTGTATAAATTATAGATGATAGTAATAAACAACAACAACAGTAACAACAATAACAACAACAACAACAACGATAATAATAGTAGTAGTAGTAGTAGTAGTAGTAGTAGTAGTAGTACTAATAAAGAAGAAGGAGAAGAAGAAGAAGATGATCAGAATTTTGAGATGGAATATTATTAATGTTATAATTAAACAATGATAACAATAAATGTCAAGGTTAGAGGGTCCATTAATGGTATGTCAAACAAGTATAGTATAAACTCTTATTATTCAATTGGAAACCACACAGAAAGGAGGTTCCAATTAGATTATAGATTGTTCACATGATTCCATTAGTCATCTTATTCGATTAATGCTACTACTTGTAAATCTCTTCAAGCATTCATGATTATTGATTAGTACTTAAAAGTGCATTTTTATCA
>NW_011500547.1:5461-6269 GCF_000495115.2 Populus euphratica
AATAATATAAGATACCTTTAATTTGTGGTAAATGTTCATTTTAAATGCAGGCCTATCATATAAATGAAAGGATTGATTGATTAATTTAAAAACTGAAATTGAAAGGACGAAGAGATGGCCAAACTTAGAAAAGAGATGTCGGTGCAATCCAAACCAGAACACTATTTGGTAATTGGGTCATACCCAAATCTATAGATCTCAGATTTAGGTCTACTTTATATAGATGGAAAGGTAAGACATAGCCTACAACTTTCATATGGAGCCCAAGATCTAGAAAGTCCATTTTCAAGTCCAAATTGTAGCAACAACAAAGACGCCCGAATCTATCCTTCAGCCCGAGCACTGTTAAGTATTTTGGCCATATCTGGAGTTCTACAAGTCGAAATAAGCTGAATGTTTTACACAAGAAAGCTGAGACAATTTCCTACAACTTTCATGTTTTTGGGGGCTCCAATTTTGACGTTATCAATGATGTTTTGGGTAGACAAGAGAAGATAAGGATTGTCACCAAGTCAAGAGTTGGTTACCCACTCATCAATTAGTCATCAAATCAATAGTTCCCAATTTTGGCCTATAAAAGGAAGCATTTACCATGCATTTAGGCATCTTGGTGTCCAGATTAAGATCATGCTCTTGCTTTCTCTCTTTGTATTTTTTGGAATGTTTATGCTTTGCTTTCATTAATATCAAGTTTATGCCTTTCATTTCCTTTCCTTTACTTAGTTAACTTTTATGTTCTTATTTTGTTTATCTATTTTTCTTTCTTTCATTATGTCTAGCTAAGTTTATTATGTCAAGGTGAAAAGGT
>NW_011500547.1:6468-6601 GCF_000495115.2 Populus euphratica
TATTATTATTATTATTATTATTATTATTATTATTATTATTATTATTACTACTATTGTTATAGTTATTATTGTTATTGCTATTATTGTTGTTTATAATTGTTGTTTATAATTTGTACAATTAACCTCCCTGTGA
>NW_011500547.1:6611-14935 GCF_000495115.2 Populus euphratica
TATTATTATTATTATTATTATTACTACTACTACTACTAATACTATTATTATTATTATTATTATTGATGTTTTTACTATTATTATTATTGTTATTGTTGTGTTGTTGTATTATTGTTATTTATAATTTGTACAATTAACCTCCTTGTGGTTCGACCCCGGTCTTGCCGAGCTATTTATTAATTCGACACTCCTGCACTTGGGAGAAGACATCAATCTTTTAGTCGTGTCAAGTTTTTGGCGCCGTTGCCGGGGAGGTAAGTTCTTGTACAAATTATAGTATTTATTTTATTTTCTCTTTCACTTTTCTTGTATATAACTTTGTTTCTTTATTCTTGTTTCTTCTTCTTTTTATTTTATTCTTACACGTGCATGAGAGTGTGGTCACGTACATCAAGTGGTAGACTTTGTAGGGTATCCTCATCATTTTCAGAAAATATGGCCAAAGAAGATAATCAATCACTTCATAATGAAAATAATGAGAATAACCGTGCTAGAACACTTAGAGACCACATGAATCCCACAAGAACAAGTGCACCATCATGTATAGTTTTTCCTCCCGATGCATCTCATTTTAATTTTAAACCAGGTATTATTCAACTTTTACCTTCTTTTCATGGCTTAGAATTGGAAAATCCATACTTGCATTTAAGGGAATTTAAGGAGGTCTGCAACACTTATAATAATTTAAATTGTAGCATGAACACCATTAGATTAAAGCTTTTTCCCTAGGAAAGATCATGTGAGGAGGCACCGAGTAAAACTCAACCTCATACATCTAGTGGAGGTATGTACAACCTTAGCGAAGATCATGACCTTCAAGCCAAGTTTGCATCTTTAGCTAGAAAAGTTGAGGCACTAGAATTGAAAAAAAGTGGTCAATTAAAATCTGTTGAAAACATAGTGTGTCAAATATGTGAAACAAATGAACACTCAACCAGTAACTGTCTAACCTTGCCTTCTTTTAAGGAATGTCTCCATGAACAATCTCATGCTTTAAATAGTTTCCAAAGGGCCAACCACAACCCATACTCACAAACATACAACCCTGGTTGGAGAAATCACCCAAATTTTAGTTGGAAGAGTGAGAACAACAATGCATAAACTTCACAACCACCATTTCAAGCACACCATAATTTCTAAAATTCTCATGGATATGCACCTCTTTATGCTCCATCTCCTAGAAGAAATCTTGAGGAAACATTGCATGCATTCATTGAAAAGCAAGAGACAATCAATACTCAACTTGCTCAAAACATGACAGATTTTAAAGATACTCTTGCAAAATTGACATCTGCTCTCAGTTTTCAAGAGAAAGGTAAGTTTCCATCTCAACCACAACAAAATCCCAAGGGGCAATACAATGCAAATGCAAGTAGTTCCGGAAGCCAACACATGGATCAAGTCAAATCAGTCACTACTCTGCGCAGCGGTAAGGTTATTGAAAAACCCTCTTTTGAACCTTATGAGAAAGATAATGAGTCAATTTCTGAGGGTAAGGAAGGGGTTGAATCTGAAAATTGCAAAGAAAAGACTGATTCTCCGCCAGCATTTCCATTTCCTTAAGCCATGACCAAACAAAGGAAAGTCAATCACAACTCTAAAATTTTTGAAACTTTCAAACAGGTAAGAATCAATATACCTTTGCTAGATGCTATTAAACAGCTTCCTTCCTTCCTATGAAAGAAGTAGTGAAAAATGAAGTCATTAAGCTTCTAGATAATGAAATCATTTATCCTATTTCTGACAGCAAATGGGTAAGTCCTACCCAAATTGTACCCAAGAAGTCTGGAGTCACTATGATAACAAATGAGAACAATGAGTTAATTCCTACTAGAACTGTTACTGGTTGGCGCATGTGCATTGACTATAGGAAACTTAATTCAATTACTAGAAAAGATCATTTTCCTTTACCTTTCATGGATCAAATCCTAGAAAGAGTTGCAGGTCATGAATTTTATTGTTTCCTAGATGACTATTCGGGTTACAACCAAATTAAAATTGCATTGGAAGATCAAGAGAAGACTACTCTCACATGTCCATTTGGTACTTTTGCATATCGAAGGATGCCTTTTGGATTATGTAATGCACCAGCCATATTTCAAAGATGCATGCTTAGTATATTTAGTGATATGGTTGAACATTTTCTTGAGATTTTCATGGATGATTTTTCTGTTTTTGGCGATTCATTTGATAATTGTTTGACTAACTTAGAAATCTCTTAAAGACGTTAGATCATTCCTAGGACATGCTAGTTTTTATAGAAGGTTCATCAAAGATTTTAGTGTAATATCTAAGCCTTTAAGTAACCTTCTAACAAAGGATACTATTTTTGAATGGACTGAACATTGTGAAGAAACCTTTGTTAAACTTAAAAACTTGCTTACTTGTGCTCCTATCATTCAACCTCCCGATTGGTCATTACCTTTTGAAATAATGTGTGATGCTAGTGATTATGTCGTAGGTGCTGTTTTGAGACAAAGAAAAGATAAGAAACCTTATGTAATTTATTATGCAAGTAAAATTTTAAATAGTGCTCAAATGAATTATACTACCACTGAAAAAGAATTACTTGCAGTAGTATTTGCATGTGAAAAATTCAGGTCTTATCTTGTTGGCTCACTTGTTGTTGTTTTTAGTGATCATGCAGCATTGAAATATCTTCTTTCTAAGAAAGATTCGAAGGGTAGATTGGTGCGGTGGATTTTGTTACTTCAAGAATTTGATATCACTATCAAAGATAAGAAAGGCAGTGAAAATGTTGTCGCAGATCACTTGTCAAGATTGACAACAGATTCGAAAATTGACATCACACCAATCAATGACTACTTTCCTGATGAATCTTTACTTTCTATCTCTAAAATGCCTTGGTTTGCTAATATTGTCAATTTTCTTATTTCAGGACAATTGCCAGCTCATTGGAGTACCCAAGATAAAAGAAAGTTCTTGAACGAAGTGAAGAACTTTTATTGGGATGATCCTTATTTATTCAAATATTATCCTGATCAAATATTTCAAAGATGCATTCCTGACAATGAGGTAAGTAGTGTCATTAAATTTTGTCATTCTGAGGCATGTGGGGGCCATTTCTCGTCAAGAAAGACAACTGCAAAAATCTTACAAAGTGGATTTTATTGGCCCACCATGTTCAAAGACTCACATGCATTCTGCAAGTCTTGTGAAAATTGTCAAAAGTTAGGATCTATTTCAAAATGTCACATGATGCCTTTAAATCTTATTATTGTCATTGAGATCTTTGACTGATAGGGTATAGATTTCATGGGTCCATTCCCTCTATCATTTGGTTTCTTATACATATTAGTCGCAGTAGATTATGTTTCAAAATGGATAGAGGCAATTCCAAGTCGAAACAATGATCACAAAACAGTGATAAAGTTTTTGAAAGAAAATATTTTAAGTCGATTTGGAGTCTCTCGAGCCATAATAAGTGATGGTGGAACACATTTCTGCAACAAGCCATTTGAGTCTTTAATGAAGAAATATGGAATCACACACAAAGTTGCCACCCCTTATCACCCTCAAACAAGTGGACAAGTAGAGCTTGCTAATAGGGAGATCAAACATATTTTGGAGAAAACAGTGAACCCTAATAGGAAAGATTGGTCTTTAAGACTTAATGATGCACTTTGGGCTTATCAAACTGCTTATAAAACATCATTAGGTATGTCACCTTATAGACTAGTTTATGGAAAACCTTGTCACTTATCTGTGGAACTTGAACATAAAGCTTATTGGGCTATTAAAGCTTTTAATTCAAATCTGGATAATGCTAGTCAACTGCGAAAATTACAAATAAATGAGCTTGAGGAAATAAGAAATGATGCATATGAAAATTCAAGAATTCATAAAGAAAGAATTAAAGAGTTTCATGACAAGAAAATACTAAGAAAAACATTCAATGTTTGTCAAAAAGTCTTGCTTTATGATTCTCGACTGCATTTATTTCCTGGAAAATTAAGATCAAGATGGAGTGGTCCTTTTATTGTGAAACATGTGCATCCATATGGGGCCTATGACATCGAGAATCCAAAGAATGACAATGTTTTCAAGGTAAATGGACATCGTCTGAAAGTTTACTTTGATAATTTTTCAGTTGAACATGACTTTATTGAATTGGGTGATCCTGTATATAAAGATTGATTTTTTTTTTGTTTCTTTTTTAGTGATTTCTGCTAGTTTTTCTCACCCTAGTCAAATGGCGGATAACAATACTCCGTGACTTAAGTCGGTTCTTTTAGTTTCCCACAATAACTGATATCTGTGTATATATTTGTGCAATTCCTTGAATCTCTCTTGAAAATGGACATTAATCTTGAAAAATTGAAAAAGTATTTTCCCGCTTTGCCTCAGAATGCGATTACAAAAATTTACCGTGCTAAATGTGCAAGATTGAGATTGTTAATAAATCATGCAATTCCTGAAGATATTCGTTGGCTGATTGAAGCAAAGGTCTGATTATCAGGTGAGTCCTCTAACTCCTTCATTTCACACATGCCTGGAACAGATAAAAGCACTTTTCCAAAGAAACGTCGTGCAAAACGACTGAAAGTCTGTCATCGATGTGCTAGATGGACTTGTAATACACAATGTCGTTCTTTAGGAATGGTATCTATAAACTATGAAGATAAAATACAATTCATTAAGGATGGTTTGAGTAAGGAGTCTTTAGATAATCTTCTATTGACTCTTGAGACGCATCTTAGTGGAGATGTGCATCGTGTAATTCATGATTTATGGCCACTATTTCATAAATAACATGATCGACTTAGTCTTGGGAATCTAACTATAAAAGATCTTGTTTGCCAGTTTTTAAGAAAACTGGATGGGAAGCCTATCCCCGACCCATAGAGGGCGTTTAAGTCGTTCTTGGACATAAAACGAAGGGAAGATGTGAGCCACAATCACAACTACCTATACATACACATGCTTTTTCAAAAGTAAACAAATAAATAAATAAAGAGAGAGAGAGAAAGAGAGTGTGAGAGACTCTAGCTAGCCTACATATAGGTGGTATGATTGCCTTTCTAATTTCTCATCTATAAAATCCTCTCTTCCTTCCTTTAATTTCTACTCAACCCATACATTCAACAAATACAGAAGTGTGTAGAAATGGCAAGTTCCTCAGGTCATCATATAAGAAATATTTGTGTTTTCGGTGGATCTAGTCCTGGGAAAGAAAAGGAGTTTTTAGAATCAGCAAATCATCTTGGTTAAGTGCTAGCTGAGAGAAAGATTCATTTAGTGTATGGGGGAGGCAGTCTTGAGTTAATGGGAGGTTTGTCAATAGCTGCATTTTTAGGAGGTAGTCAAGTTTTGAGGGTCATCCTCAAAGCTTTAGCACAAGGGGACATCATTGGAAAAACAATTGAAGAGGAGCTTCAGGTCTCCACAATGTCAGCTCGAATGAATGCAATGTTTAACCATGTTGATGCCTTCATTGCTTTACCAGGTGGTCTAGGCACATTGGAAGAGATCTTTCATATTTCCTCTTGGGCCCAACTGCACATTCACCATAAACCCATAGGTTTGTTAAATGTTAATGGTTATTATGATAAGTTATTGTCTTTTCTTGATCATGCTGTGGAACAGGAATTTCTAACATCTTCTACACAACAAATCATAATCTCTGCTGCTACTGCTGAACAATTGATTGACCAACTACAATCTTTCATTCCTGTAATTGATCCTTCCATGAGTCGCATAAATTGGTCAACTAAGGAAAGCCATAAAAATCTTACACTGGATTTGAGCCTTCATTTGTGAATCTTTGTGTCTTTTGGTTTTATTATTATGTTTTGTTGTTTCTTATATTAGTTTCAGTGTGTTTTAGGTTCGTCAATGTTCGTTATTTCATGTGATATCTTCTATACTCTATCTTTCTACCTTTAAACATTGAGAACAATGTCTCGTTTTAGTTGGGGGGAGAGGGTAGTAGCTAAAAAAAAAATTGTGTTTTCTATTTCATAAAGCATGTGCAAAATTGTTGTTACTATGATGGCAGAGCAAGGAGAACTTTTATGACTCTTGAGATGCATCTTAGTAACCATTCTTAACAAGGTCTATTATAATACTTCATGAAATATTCAGATTTACAAACTCACGCATTGTTATCACTTAATTCTGTTCATATACTTATTTAACATGTATTCTTAAACCTTAATTTACACACACACACTTTAACATATGATTGTGGGTTGCATATTGGATTATTACATTATTTATGTTCTTTTGTTAAAGGTAACAACTAAGGGAAAGGGATTGTATATAATTAAAAAAAATAAAAAAAAAAGAAAAAAAATGATAATAATAAAAATGTAGATAAGTTTGGTTTCGTAGCCTCCCTCACCTAAGCAATTAAGCCCGAAGGGGTGTTTTAACACCTAATACCCTAAAGTCAACTGACTTGGGAGCTATTGGCCCAACGCTTGTTACATGGGTTGAGGAGAAAAGCTTAAGGGAATCAAACATTGCACTATCTACATATCAGTATCTGCGACCTGAGTTACTAAGCTCGTAGAGATGTCTTAACACCTAATGCCCTAAGACCAACTTGTCTAGGAGTCATTAGCTGAAAGCTCGTTACATGGGTTAAAGATGCATGGTGTTTTTAAATGATATGTATCTATATTTTTTTTAAAAAAAAAAAAAGGGACAAAAATAATAATCCC
The DNA here is from genome assembly GCF_000495115.2 of Populus euphratica. NCBI lineage: Eukaryota > Viridiplantae > Streptophyta > Magnoliopsida > Malpighiales > Salicaceae > Populus > Populus euphratica. Next base: position 13,298 of record NW_011500547.1, read on the forward strand.
AACCCAAGGAAGTTAACCTTAAACATTAGAACAAAAATTTTGTTTTCTTCCAAGAAAAGCCCCATAATTATGTGTTGATACATTGAGCACAAAAGAAAGGTTTATTAATATCTTGTTAAGAGGTATTGAGCAGATATATAAATTTAATGAGAGTTTGTTTATGAGCACAAAAGAAAGGTTTATGAATATCTTGTTAAGAGGTATTGAGTAGGTATACAAATTTAACGAGAGTTTGTTTATCTGGATAGATTAATGGAAGTTAAATGATAAATACCTTGCTTTGTGGAATTTGCAAATTGTTTTTCTATTTTAACGCTTTGATTACTAGGGACTAGTAATAAGCTGGTTGGGGGGTGTGATTAGTACTTAAAAGTGCATTTTTATCAAGGTTTTATATCATCATTTTACACTTGAAGTATCAATAACTCCTTAACTAAATCATGTTTTATAATAATATATCTAATAATATAAGATACCTTTAATTTATAGTAAATGTTCATTTTAAATGCAGTCCTATCAGATAAATGAAAGGATTGATTGATAAACTTAAGAACTGAAATTGAAAGGATAAAGAGATGGCCAAACTTAGAAAAGAGATGTCGGCGCAATCCAAACCGGAACATTATTCGGTAATTGGGTCATATCCGGAGCTATAGATCTCCGATTTAGGTCTACTTTATATGGATGGAAAGGTAAGACATAGACCTACAACTTTCATATGGAGGCCAAGATCTAGAAAGGCCATTTTCAAGTCCAAATTGTAGCAACAACAAAGAAGCCAGGAATCTGTCCTTCAGCCCGAGTACTGTTCAGTATTTTGGCCATATCTGGAGTTCTAGAAGTCAAAATGAGCTGAATGTTTTACACAAAAAAGGTGAGATAATTTCCTACAACTTTGATGTTTTCAAGTGGCTCCAATTTTGATGTTATCAATAACGTTTTGGGCAGACAAGAGAAGATAAGGATTGTCACCAAGTCAAGAGTTGGTCACCAAGTCAAGAGTTGGTCACCCACTCATCAATTAGTCATCAAATCAATAGTTCCTAATTTTGGCCTATAAAAGGAGGCATTTGCCATGCATTTAGGCATCTTGGTTTCCAGATCAAGATCATGCTCTTGCTTTCTCTCTTTGTATTTTTTAGAATGTTTATGCTTTGCTTTCATTAATATCAAGTTTATGTCTTTCATTTCCTTTCCTTTACTTAGTTAACTTTTATGTTCTTATTTTGTTTATCTATTTTGCTTTCTTTCATTATGTCTAGCTAAGTTAGTTATGTCAAGGTGAAAAGGTTACACTAATGGTGTAAGAATAAGTATAATGTAAACTTAATATGGACCTTAATGTTTGATACTAACATGTTTTATATTTGTTATCTTGTTCACTCTTTAATACTTTGCTTGTTAAATGATTAATCTTGATTTATGTTGTATAACACTTGGTACAACAAATGCTTAGCACTTTCATAGCCCATACTATATGGTATAGCCGACACCTAAGCTATGAAAGGAACTTGATTTGTTGTCAACATAAGTTATAATCATGAATGCTTGACGAGATTTACAAGTATTAGCATTAATCGAATAAGATGACTAATGTAATCATGCTAACAATCTATAATCTGATCGGAACCTTCTTTG
>NW_011500547.1:15158-15484 GCF_000495115.2 Populus euphratica
AGTTCTCATCTTTTTTATTATTATTATTATTATTATTATTATTATTACTACTACTACTACTACTACTACTACTACTAGTACTAGTATTATTAGTATTATTATTGCTACTATTATTATTGTTGTTGTTCTTGTTACTATTGTTATTTATAATTTGTACAATTAACCTCCCTGTGGTTCGATCCTGATCTTGCCGAGTTAGTTATTACTTCGACACTCCTACACTTGGGAGAAGACAACAATCTTTTAGTCGTGTCAATTATAACTTATGTTAACAACAAATCAAGTTTCTTTCATAGCTCAGGTGTCGGTTATACCATACAGTATGA
>NW_011500547.1:15791-16543 GCF_000495115.2 Populus euphratica
TAAAAAACCAAAATAAGAACATAAATAAGATAAAAGTTAACTAAGTAAAGGAAAGGAAATGAAAGGCATAAACTTGATATTAATGAAAGCAAAGCATAAACATTACAAAAAATACAAAGAAAGAAAGCAAGAGCATGATCTTGATTTGGAGACCAAGATGCCTAAATACATGGCAAATGCCTCCTTTTATAGGCCAAAATTGAAAACTATTGATTTGATGACTAATTGATGAGTGGGTGTCCAACTCTTGACTTGGTGACAATCCTTATCTTCTCTTGTCTGCCCAAAACATCATTGGTAACGTCAAAATTGGAGCCACTTTAAAGCATGAAAGTTGTAGGAAATTGTCTCAGCTTTCTTGTGTAAAACATTCAGCTCATTTGAACTTCTAGAACTCCAAATATGGGCCAAACACTGAACAGTGCTCGGGCTGGAAGACAGATTCAGACTTCTTTGTTGTTGCTACAATTTGGACTTGAAAATGACATTTTTAGATCTTGGGTTCCATATAAAAGTTGTAGGCCTATATCTTACCTTTCCATCCATATAAATTAGACTTAAATCGGAGATCTACAACTCCAAATATGATCCAATTACCAAATCGTGTTCTAGTTTGGATTGCACCGACATCTCTTTTCTAAGTTCGGCCATCTCTTTGTCCTTTCAATTTCAGTTCTTAAATTCATCAATCAATCCTTTCATTTATGTGATAGACCTGCATTAAAAATAGACATTTACCACAAAGTAAAGGT
>NW_011500547.1:16655-17078 GCF_000495115.2 Populus euphratica
TATTATAAAACATGCTTTAGTTAAGGAGTTATTGATACTTCGAGTGCAAAATGATGATATAAAACCTTGATAAAAATGCACTTTTAAGTAAAAATCACTCATTACAAAGTCTACCACTTAAATATACATGACCACACTCTAATACACATGTAGAAATAGAATAAAAGAAAGAAGAAAACAAAAGAAGAAGAAGAAAAACAAAAAAAATAAAGTTAGATAGAAGAAAAGTAAAAGGGGAAAATTAAATAAATACCATAATTTGTACAAGAATTTACCTCTGAAGCAATGGCGTTAAAAACTTGATATGAACAAAAGATTAATATCTTCTCCTAAATGTAAGAGTGTCGAAGTAATAAATAACCCGGCAAGACCGGGGTCGAACCACAGGGAGGTTAATTGTACAAATTATAAACAATAACAATA
>NW_011500547.1:17106-30463 GCF_000495115.2 Populus euphratica
AACAACAACAACAATAATAGTAGTAGTAGTAGTAATAGTAGTAAGTTAAAGAGGACTTTGAGATTGTAAGATTAATGTGATGATTAAACAATGATAAAAATAATTGTTAAGGTTAAAGGATTCACTAATGGTATTTCAAACAAGTATAATATAAACTCTTTTTATTACTCAAGTGAAAACCACACACAAAAGAGGTTCTAATTGGATTATAAATGGTTAATATGATTACATTAGTTATCTTATTCGAATAATGTTAATATTTGTAAATTATAACTTAAGTTAACAATAAATCAAGTTCTTTTCATAGCACAGGTGTAGGTTATACCATATGGTTGAGCTATGAAAGTGTCAAGTATTTGTTGTACTAAGTATTATACAAAACAAATATAGATTAACCATTTAACAAGTAAAGTATTAAAAGTGAACAAGATAACAAATATAAAATATGTTAGTATCAAAAACTAAGGTCTATATTGAGCTTACACTATACTTATTCTTACACCATTGGTGTGTAACCTTTTCACCTTGACATAATAAATTTAACTAAATATAATAAAAGAAGAGAAATATAAATAAATAAGATAAAAACATAAATAAGATAAAAGTTAACTAAGTAAAGAAAAGGAAATGAAAAACATAAACAAGAGATTAATTTAAGTAAAACTTCAGCATTACAATAAAAAGAGAGCAACAACATGATCTTGATTTAAAAACCAAGATGTCTAAATCATGGCAAATGCCTCCTTTTATAGGTCAAAATTAGAAACTATTGATTTGATGATTAATTGTTGAGTGGGTGGCCACATATTGACTTGATGACAATCCTTATTTTCTTGTATGAATAAAATATCATTGATAACGTTAGAATTTGAATCAACCTTACCATGAAAGTCATATAAAATTGTCTCAGCTTTCTAGAAAAAAGACATTGAGGTCATTTGGACTTCTAGAACTCAAGATATGGGTTGAACACTTAACAGTGTTTAGGTTGTATGACATATTTAGACTTTTACGTTGTTGCTAAGATTTGGACTTTCAAGTAGCAGGATTGAGTCTTGTCTTTTTATGAAAGTTTTAGGCTTATCTCTTATCTTTCCATCCATATAAAGCAGACCTAAATCCAATTCTACAGCTCCAGTTATGATCCAATTACTAAACAGTATTTCAGTTTAGACTAAACTAGCATTTCTTTTCTAAGCTTCATCCTCTTTTTTTCTTTTTTAATTTCAATACTTGAACTCATCGATCAATCATTTCATTTATGTAATAGGTCTACATTTAGGATAAACATTTACTATAAACTAAATGTATTTTATGGTATCAGACTTGTTATTATAAAATATATTTTAATTAAGGAGTTATTAATATCTCAAGTGCAAAATGATGATATAAAACCTTAATAAAAATGCATTTTTAAGTACTAATCACTAACATCCTGATTGTTTTTATAAAATTCAACAAGGAATATCTAGTGAGAATAAAATATTTTATTTTTATTTTTTCATTGTTATTTTTTATGTATTTTTATCAAAGCAATCTTTTTTTTTTATTTTCTTATAATGTCTCATAAAAAATATAAAGTTATTGTTTTTTCATATAAAAATCATGATAAGTTTTTATTTAAAACACTTTGGTTCTTATATGAAAAAGATATGTTTTAGAATTGTTATGAATTCTTATATAAAAAAATAAAATTTGAATTGAAAAATACATTTGTATTGGAGAATATAATCATTAGAATTGTTATGAATGTATATTTTTATTATCATAAAATTGTATAAAAATAGGTTTTGAATATGATCCAACAACGTTTTGTCTTTTTAATTTATTTTTTAATTAATATCTTCTCTTTAATTTTTATTTTTTGTTTAATTTTTTTAAGTAGTAATAATTCTTTTGGTAGCTTCTATAATGTAATAATACCTCCAATGGATTATTATAATTTATCTTTATTTTTTTAATTAAATATAAGATAAATTAATTTTACTTGTATTAAGAAATTATAATAATGAAAATTTTCTTACGTTTCAAATGAACTCAAAACACTATCCTAACTCAAAGACATTTGCTAGTGTAAACTATTTCAAACTCAAGTCACTTACAAGTAACAACTCTCGTATAAAGAACTATTGTTCTAACTCAGCTCTTTGGAGAGTTAACCAAGGAGTCTTAAGTTTTACCCCTATGTTATCAACGGATAAGTACACTATTATGAAATCCAAGGATCCACATGGAAATTAGGGTCTATGTATTTGGATACCTTGTTAGAGAATCTGCCTACTTGTCCGCCATATATTTACCGATGATACGGAGGGAAGAGTATTATGTTGTTATTTTAAAAAATATTTTTTATTTAAAAATATATTAAAATAATATTTTTATTATTTTTTAAAAATTATTTTTGATATTAGTATATTAAAATCATCTGAAAATACTAAAAAATATTAATTTAAAATAAAAAAATAAAAAAAAATTATTTTTTTCAAAAGAACTTTTAAAACGCAAAAACAGATAAGAAATTTAAACTTAATAGATACCGACCTAACTCCACTTGAATGATTGAATATTTTTTGGACCTGATAAATAAGAGGTAAGTAATATATATAACCCAATCTAAAAACCACCTGAACTTAACTGAAGATATATATTTACTAGATAAATGGCTTGTACTATGCTGCAAGTTAGGGTAGTTTTTGCCAACATACAAAAGCATATTAATGTAATATTAACATTTTAAATCTAAGAATTTGATAATTGAAAAGGTCACATTTGTTATTAGAAAAATAATTCAAAAGGCAAACAAAAACAAAATACCATGAGTCAAGCATCTCATGCTTATTCTCGTATAATTAATTTAATTTAACCAAAAAATAATTTTTTTTGAAAAAGCTAGATTCAACAAAGTTTGAAAAAAATTTCAAGTTAACCCTTGTTACTTTCAAAACTAGAGAAAAATCTAATAAAAAGTGAATAAAAAAATATTGGTGAATAAAATTATATATATATATATATATATATATATATATATATATATAAAACAAGAAACCATGTGTGAACTTTATAAGCCTTAATTAATCTCTCAAACTTATGACTAATTAAATTTTAGACAAGGACTAAATTAATAAGCTCAACATTCACCTAACTAAATATCAAAGAATGAAATTAATTAATTAAATTTAATTAAAAAATCTTTTTAAAAAAGATAAATTTAACAAAGATTGAAAAAACATAAGATAACCCTTGTTATTTAAAAAGAAAATAAATCTTATAGAAAGAGAATAAATTAAATATTGAATGAAAAAATAATGAAAAAAACTTCAAAAAAAATCAAGTAAGTTTAAGTGAATATTTTAAACTCAAGTAAACTCTCAAATCTATAATCTATTAAATTCTCAACTTGCACTCCACCTAAAAACTCAACACCTGAAAAATTAAATTTTGAAGGATAAAATATATTAATTTAATTTAATTTTAAAATAAAATTTCTTTAAAGAGCTAAATTTAACAATTACCAAAAACTTTGAGGCAGCTAATGTTATTTTCAAGATAACTAAAAAAATTCATGCAAAGTGAATGAAAAATATAAAAAATGATGGAGGATGAAAATTATAAATAAATAAATAGTTAATTAATTTTAAAAACTGAATATTTATCGAGTTGTAAAACTTTTAATATAGAGATTAATGCTAATTAGATGAATACTTTATTGACAATAAATAACTTGTGAATAAACTCAGAAAATAATTTAGATAAATAATGGTATGCATGAAATAAATTTTAAAAAAACAAATAAAATATTTAATTTTTAATTGGAAAAGATACAATGAGGGTGATTTTTATATTTTCTTAAATATAATCAAATTTTTATTTAAATTTTAATAACTAGTGTATATTTTAAAATTTTTCTTTAAAGAACTAAATGAAGACTCAATTATTTTCTATTTATGTCAGGGTGATATACTAATTATATTTAAAATTATAATAAATAAATGTGGATATCTTTAAGTTTTATTTTTAGGATTATAGGACAATTTAAATTTGGTTTTAATTACAAATATATATTTTTATAATATTATAATGCCAAAAACTCATCAAATCAAATAGAATGATATAATACCCAAAAAATTTTAAATTCTTTTAAAATTTACCATAGAATTATTTGAAACAAAAAACTTGCATTTACAAAAGGGCTGATTAAAAAAAAATTATTGGGAACAAAAAAAATTAAAATCCATGAAAGTGAAAAGAAAGGTTATGCAAAAATTGCGAGCCTTAAGAAATAATGGAAAACTAATGGATAACCGAAAGATGATGGATGAGTGGCCCATAATGAAATTGGACTGAGACCAGCCATGGAAAAAATCAATCAACCCTCTCCAGAGCCCTTCGGCACTTTACACCGAGAAACCACTATACTCAAGGGTAATAGAAAAACGAAATGGCATGTGCGAGTGGCAGCAGTACCAGTTTACTAATATTGTTGAACCAGTCTAGGCTTGGTCCTCAAAGCCAAAAGGGTCAACATCGTATCGACTCATCTGCGTCTTTTGGTGCTTCTCTTCCTTTTTCAAGTGCAAGAAGAAGAACAAGGGTGGGCTTGAGGCGTATGGCAAAACCAATAGTAAAAGCAGAGACCTTGACTATTGAGAAATCTGGAATTAAGGTTGTTAGGAATCCTCCGGAGTCCAAACTTACTGAACTTGGTGTCCGCAAGTGGCCCAAGTAAGTAACTCTAAAGCCCTCGATCTGTTTCCATATCTTTGTTTTTGAATTTGCAGCTAAAGTTTTAGTTGTTGTTTTGCTTTCATCACTACGTTTTCTGTAACGGGTTTATGTACAATTTTTTTGTAATTATCCATTAACCTTATGTATGGGAAGTTAAAGTTTCAGATTTAGGAAAGAGTAGAATTTCCAAACTATATTATCCATGAAACTTATTTATACGTAAAATTATGTACCAATTTGATGTTAAAAAGAGGTGTAGGCTTGCAGTTTCTTGTTTAAATCTAGATCTATAATTGATAGCATTTAACCCTTACAATGAATGGTTCAATGATATTGTTTGGTTCATTGTTCTTCAACTGCGCATTCGTTTTAAATCAAAGCAATAATCTTGGAGCTGTGGCGGGGAATTATGGTGTTTTTGAAACTTGATTCCCAGCAATACACTTGTGCAAAGAAAACGATCGCTCAATGTCAAAAAAGAAGAAGAAGAAGAAGAAGAAGAAGAAGAAAAGGATGGTGATCGATGCGCATTATGTGTGAAAAGAATAAGCTTTGCTTCCGAAAACTGGCCCCTTTAAAGAAGCAAGTTTGTCTCTTGAATTGTTCATTTAAGTCTAGTGTTCACTGTGGAGTGCTGTTAGGCAAATCCCATCACAAAAAAACTTTGAGGGGCCCTTAAAACTAACAAATGACCAAAGAATTTACCTAAACTGTGAGTCGGCCTTGGCCCTGTTCTTTGTTTTTCCTTGGGGCATGGCAAGGTTTCTGTCTATTCAAATTCCTATTTCCTGGATTGCTATCTTTTGCTAACGGAAGTCATCCAAGTTTATTGGATACTTGTTCTCATATATAAGATTAATCTTGCTTTTAGGAGTGATCCCACCTTCTGCACCCTCAATATCTTGGGAACCAACCTCGCTTGTACTGCTTACTTCTTTTTCTAAATTGCCATTCTCAAAACTGATCCCTCTGTGCTGGGAAGATGATTGGATCGTCTTGTGTTTGGATGTTGTTTTTCCTGGAATCTGGTGACTTTTTTTATTGTATGTTCTGCATAAACCTGAATCTCTGCATGCATGGAAGCTCTGATTGGATTTTCCCATTCCCATGTTTTCTTTTTCTGGAGCAATTAAATGTGATATAACTACACGCTTTGTGTGTTGATCTTAAAACAGTCGCAAACACACAGCTACATATTGCAACACGCATACTTACACACCATTATGCACTTGGCTTGTGTTGGGAACCTTTCATGTGGTTAAAAGATATGAAGTAGTTTATATTTTAATTTTAGATCTTTAGAACAATGTGCTTGTGCTTTTTAGTTTAAGATGAATACTCTAAAGAACTTTTGAATTTGATGAGTTGCAATAGTCGCACATACTGAAAGAGGAGGGGAGAAAAAAGGAGGAGGTTCTGCCTCTTATAGTGTGTTTTTTTTTCTTTTTGCTTTTACGTGCATCTGTATGCAATTCCACGTATCAATAGAAATTCCTACATTTGGATGTTGATTGTTTACAATTTTTTACAGGTGGGGTTGTCCTCCTAGCAAATTTCCATGGACATATTCTGCCAAAGAGACATGCTATCTTCTGGAAGGCAAAGTAAAGGTGTATCCTGATGGGGCAGAAGAGCCTGTCGAGATTACTGCCGGTGATTTGGTTGAGTTCCCAAAAGGAATGAGCTGCACTTGGGATGTTTCAGTTGGTGTAGACAAGCACTATAACTTTGAGTAATAATCTCTTCAAGTCTATGTAGCTTAGTTCGGTTTGTGGCTCCTCCTCCAATAAATGTATTGTAAACTACATAATTTTTGCCAAGGAGCCATAGCTCAACTGGTATAATTTCCCCCTCTCATAAAATGTCCCAAGTACAAACCTCTATATATAATAATAATAATAATAATTTCAAAATAAATTAAAAGTTATGGTGATTTTACTTGTACCGTTGTGCTGTACACACTCTTCATTTTCAACGTTGATTGTAGGGTTTTTTTTTTGTTTTTTCTCTCTTTTCATTTTTGTCAACAAACTTTTATTGCATCCTTGCATGTGTTGTTTTGTGGTTTGTTTTTTAAGTTTATTATTTCTTCTATTTAAATGATCTTGAGGATTAAGGGGTTTTATTAGATTTTCAAACTTGATTAGAGCACAATTTAATAAGATAAATTTTTAATTTTAAGCCTAAATACACAATTAATAGAAAAAAAGACCAAACTAAAAGAAATAAAACTGCATGTATTTTTTAAAATTTGTTCGGAAAAAATTTAGTTATGTTTATATATTCTCTATTGGCTTCATTTTTAATCCTTTTAATTCTAATATTTTATTTTAAAGTTTTATTTTGTTTATATTTTAGTCCTTAAATTTAAGAGATGGTGGAGTCCTTGAAAAATAAGGGAAAATTGTTGGTTGGTTATATTTTAGCAACAAACTATGTTGATATTGTTGTTAATAAATTTTATTTGGCAAGAAGAATCTTATTTAAGTATTTTTAAGCATTTTGCTAAGTATTTTTAAGCATTTTGCTAGAAAAAGTTATCTAGACTAGGGATTTTTTTATCAATTAAAGGTTGATTGATATTATATGTTTTTTCCCCTTGATTATAGGATGTTTCTTTGGTGTTTTTAGATGAAAAATACTTGAATATAAATTTTTTTAGTCCAAGAAGTTTTTTTGATGAATAGTAACTGTCTATTAGCCCGTTGGTGAAATTTATCCCTACAAATTCAATGTCTAACTATAAAAAAAATATTTTGCTAATAAATTAAAAAATTCTAGTTGTGCAATAAAATATCTAGGTCATTGAATGTACTATTTTAAATATGGTTTGATGCAAAGATAAGGATGAATAATGGCTTGAAAGGTGCGAGCTCGACCAAGCTTCATAAGGTTATTTGAGAAAGATGAACAACATACAAACAATATATTTTTTCAACACAATCAAAATGACATTATCTCTTTTTATTGCCCACTATTTTACTCAAAACAAATTGTTTCATTAAAGATTTTAACCCTAAGTTCATTAAGGTTTTCAATCTTTTCCAATTCAACTTTGGTCTCCCATCTTTTAAAACTCCATTATTAAACCCTCAATCATTTTTCATCCTTGGAAATCATCTCAACCATACCCCTTAGGATTTTTAATTAGACCCTTAGCTTTTGATACCTTTTACAATTTAGTTTTTGGTTTTGTAATTTTTTAATTTTGTTCTTGAACTTTTAATTCTTGTAATTTTAACTTGAATTGACTCTTAAACTTTAATTTTCTTCAATTGTATCCCTGATGGAATTGATTAAGCCAAACCAAAGTTCAATTGGGTTCTAGAACTTCCAATTTTTGTGAAATTGAATTCCAAACTTGATTTTTCTTCAAATTAAACCTGCAACTAAGTCAATCAAGATTATCAAAGGTTCAAAATGGCATTATCTCTTTTTATTGCCCACTATTTTACTCAAAACAAATTGTTTCATTAAAGATTTTAACCCTAAGTTCATTAAGGTTTTCAATCTTTTCCAATTCAACTTTGGTCTCCCATCTTTTAAAACTCCATTATTAAACCCTCAATCATTTTTCATCCTTGGAAATCATCTCAACCATACCCCTTAGGATTTTTAATTAGACCCTTAGCTTTTGACACCTTTTACAATTTAGTTTTTGGTTTTTTAATTTTTTAATTTTGTTCTTGAATTTTAATTCTTGTAATTTTAACTTGAATTGACTCTTAAACTTTAATTTTCTTCAATTGTATCCCTGATGGAATTGATTAAGCCAAACCAAAGTTCAATTGGGTTCTAGAACTTCCAATTTTTGTGAAATTGAATTCCAAACTTGATTTTTCTTCAAATTAAACCTGCAACTAAGTCAATCAAGATTATCAAAGGTTCAAAATGGCATTATCTCTTTTTATTGCCCACTATTTTACTCAAAACAAATTGTTTCATTAAAGATTTTAACCCTAAGTTCATTAAGGTTTTCAATCTTTTCCAATTCAACTTTGGTCTCCCATCTTTTAAAACTCCATTATTAAACCCTCAATCATTTTTCATCCTTGGAAATCATCTCAACCATACCCCTTAGGATTTTTAATTAGACCCTTAGCTTTTGACACCTTTTACAATTTAGTTTTTGGTTTTTTAATTTTTTAATTTTGTTCTTGAATTTTAATTCTTGTAATTTTAACTTGAATTGACTCTTAAACTTTAATTTTCTTCAATTGTATCCCTGATGGAATTGATTAAGCCAAACCAAAGTTCAATTGGGTTCTAGAACTTCCAATTTTTGTGAAATTGAATTCCAAACTTGATTTTTCTTCAAATTAAACCTGCAACTAAGTCAATCAAGATTATCAAAAGTTCAATTAAGTCCCAAGTTTTATAGACTCATCATAATCTTCAACATTTTTTAGCAACTAAGCCCTAATCTTCAATGTTTTTCTCTAGTTAAACCTTCTATTGGTACAATTGAATTCCTAAACTTCTCAGTTTCATCTAATTTGTGTGACTAAGTCCTACTTCAATCTATTTTTACCACCTTTAAAATGCTTATTCATTTGTTACCCTAAAATTTACTTTTTAATTTTTTTTACTTTTTAATTTTTTTTTTTACCTTTAAGCTAGAGTTTTTTAGCTACTTTATGCTTTTCAATCTTTTCTTGGTTTTCTTATGACCCTTTGGGTTTGTTTAGACCTGTATGTGATAAGGCGAGCTTTATTTATTAATGATACATATTAACACATATTACTTGTGATAAGAGGAATATAATTTTATTTGGTATATTTATCTATTTATTGCTTGTTATTGTTTGTCATCGTCAAAACGAGAAGATTATTAGCCTTGAGATCTTTAATCAAATATGGCTTATTTGTTTCGATGATAACAACAATTAATTGATTTAATATGCTTATCCAAGAATTTAATGTTGTAGGGATTTCTACATATCATTTGAACGTTATATAAACTCCTTATATGCTATATAGACTTAAAGATGTCTAAGCTTAATATTTATGTAATCAAATCTTTATAGGATTTAATTTGGCATCACAAAAATTATTTTCATCTGTAAATATTTTATTTTCAAATTCTTATACAAAAATATTTTCATTGCCAAAATTAAGATATAGTGAAAAATACCTTATGAAAAATTATTTTATAATATGTTGTGATATTTATCACTAAAATGCTTTTAAACAGATAACATATATTTGGTTAATTATGTCCTTGCACTTTTTTATCACACTAAAAGTTTATATCTATTTTGGAACAAGTTTACTAAACACTCAAGAGCTATTTTATCTAAGATGCAAATTCATTTTTTTAGCATGCTTTTGCAATAATTATTTTCTTCCTAAAAATACCTTATAATTGTTGTTCAATGATTAAGACAAATTAACACTTAAGAAGGGCATGAATTAGATGTATCATTAATTTCTACAAATAACACAAATTACTTCAAGTAAACATAATAATCAATAATATAATTTAAGTGTTTAAAGTAAATAGATAAGGTATAGAATATGAAAACTTGTTCTTAACATGGTTTGGCAAGCCTACATCTACATCTCAAATACTAACCCGTACTTCAATATTGTATTCCTTCACTAGTCTTGGTTTGAGAGTACAATAGCAATTTGATGAATCCACACTAAGATTTTTACACCACTTGAAGATATTTTCTCTTCAAAATTTTTACACCACTTAAAGTTATGTCATCTTCAAGATTTTTTCCACTTGAAGATGTACCATTTTCAAGATCTTTTCTTGGTAAAATTACCTCACTAATACCAAGAGTTTTTACCTAACTCTCAAAAGTTTATAAGAGTGATTTTGGTATCACAACTAAGTCTTTCAATACAGTGGATAATACACTTGAAAGTTCTAATATATTTATATCTCATAAGATAGCACTTATAGGGTTTGAAGATGTTTAAGTGTAGTGAGAATAAGATTGAATACTGTTCTGCAAGATTATGGAGGTTTAATAGCACCAATTAGAGTAATTGATGATTTTGAAGTGTTTTTACTCTTCAAAGAGATAATATATGTTTGGAATATGACACGACCAAAAGATTCATGTTTTCTTCCAAGTACAGGAGTGTCGAAGTAATAAATAACCTAGCAAGATCAGGGTCGAACCATAGAGGGTTAACTATATAAATTATAAACAACAACAACAATAATAAGTTAAAGAGGACTTTGAGATTGTAAGATTAAAGTGGGGATTAAACAATTATAAAAATAAATATCAAGGTTAGAGGATCTACTAACAGTATTTCAAACAAGTATAGCATAAACTCTTTTTATTACTCAATTGAAAACCACACACAAATGAGGTTCCAATCAAATTATAAATGGTTAACATAATTAAATTAGTTATCTTATTCGAATAATGATAATACTTGTAAATATTGTCAGGTATTCATCATTATAACTTATGTTAACAATAAATCAAGTTCCTTTCATAGCGCAAGTGTTAGTTACACTATACGGTTGGATTATGAAAGTGTAAAGTATTTGTTGTACTAAGTGTTATATAATATAAATCTAGATTAACCATTTAACAAGAAAAGTATTAAGAGTAAACAAGATAACAAATACAAAACATGTTAGTATCAAACATTAAGGTCCATGTTGAGTTTGCACTATACTTATTCTTACACCATTAGTGTAACCTTTTAACCTTGACATAATAAACTTAACTAAACATAATGAAAGAAAGAAAAATAAATAAACAAAATAAGAACATAAATAAGATAAAAGTTAACTAAGTAAAGGAAAGGAAATGAAAGGTATAAACAAGATATTAATGAAAATAAAATTTAAATATTACAAAAATACAAAGAGAGAAAACAAAAGCATGATCTTAATCTGGAGACCAAGATGCCTAAATGCATGGCAAATGGCTCTTTTTACAGGCCAAAATTGGAAACTATTGATTTGATGACTAATTGATGAGTGGGTGACCAATTCTTGACTTGGTGACAATTTTTATCTTCTCTTATCTACCCAAAACATCATTGATACCGTTAGAATCGGAACCACTTGAAAACATGAAAGTTGTAGGAAATTGTCTTAGTTTTCCAGGAAATAAAAATCGAGGTCATTTGTACTTCTAAAACTCTAGATATGGGCTAAACACTGAACAATGTTCGGGCTACAGGACAGATTCAGACTTCTTTGTTGTTACTATAATTTGGAATTGAAAATGACCTTTTTAAATCTTGGGCTCCATGAAAATTGTAAGCCTATGTCTTACCTTTCCATCCATATAAATTGGACATATATATGAGATCTACACCTCTAGATATGACTCAATTACCGAACATTGTTATGGTTTGGACAACACTAGCATATCTTTTCTAAGTTTGGTCATCTCTTTGTCCTTTCAATTTCAGTTCTTAAACTCATCAATCAATCCTTTTATTTTTATGATAGGCCTGCTGACACGATGAAAAGATTGTTGTCTTCTCCTAAGTGCAGGAGTGTCGAAGTAATAAATAACCCGGCAAGATCGGGGTCGAACCACAGGGAGGTTAATTGTACAAATTATAAATAACAATAATACAACAACAATAATAATAACAACAACAACAACAACAATAATAGTAATAACAATAATAATAGTAATAATAATAATAATAATAATAGTAATACTAATAATAATAGTAATATAATAATAATAATAATAAAGAAAAAGAAGGAGAAGAAGAAGAAGAAGATGAGAACTTTGAGATGGAATATTAATATAATGATTAAACAATAATATTATTATAAAACATGCTTTAGTTAAGGAGTTATTGATACTTCAAGTGCAAAATGATGATATAAAACCATGATAAAAATACACTTTTAAGTACTAATCAGAAGGCATCAGCATGATTAAACATTGCATTCATTCGAGCCGACATTGTGGAGACCTGAAGTTCGTTTATATGATAGGCCTGCATTTAAAATGAATATTTACCATAAATTAAAGGTATCTTATATTATTAGATATGTTATTATAAAACATGTTTTAGTTAAAGAGTTATTGATACTTTAAGTGCAAATGGTAATATAAAACCTTGATAAAAATGCACTTTTAAGTCTTAATCAACCCCGGTCTTGCCAGGTTATTTATTATTTTGACATTCCTGCACTTGGGATAAGACATCAACTCTTTGATTGTGTCAAGTTTTTGGCACCATTGCCGGGGAGGTAAATTCTTGTATAAATTATAATATTTATTTTATTTTCACTTGTCACTTTTTTTTTATCTAACTTCTATTTCTTTTGTCTTGTTTCCTTCTTCTTTTATTTTCTTTTTCCTTTTATTTTCTTTCTACACATGCATGAGAGTTTGATCACGTATATTAAGTGGTAGATTTTGTAGGGTATCCCATCATTTAAAAAAAAAAAATAGCCTAAGGAGATAATCAGTGACACGACTAAAAGATTGATGTCTTCTCCCAAGTGCAGGAGTGTCGAAGTAATAAATAACCCGGCAAGACCGGGGTCAAACCATAGGGAGGTTATTTGTACAAATTATAAATAACAATAATACAACAACAATAACAATAACAATAACAACAACAACAACAACAACAATAATAATAATAATAATAATAATAATAATAATAATACTAGTAGTAG
>NW_011500547.1:30556-53892 GCF_000495115.2 Populus euphratica
TAATAATAATAATAATAATAATAATAATAATAATAAAGAAAGAGAAGAAGAAGATGATGATGAGAACTTGGAGATGGAAAATTAATGTAAGGATTAAACAATAATAATAACAAATGTCAAGGTTAGAGGTTCCACTAATGGTATATCAAACAAGTATAGTATAAAATTTTATTATTGAATTGGAAACCACACACAAAGGAGGTTCCAATCAGATTATATATTGTTAACATGATTACATTAGTCATCTTATTCAATTAATGCTAATACTTGTAAATCTCGTCAAGCATTCATAATTATAACTTATGTTAACAACAAATCAAGTTCCTTTCATAGCTCAGGTGTCGGTTATACCATACATTATGGGCTATGAAAGTGCCAAGCATTTGTTGTACCAAATGTTATACAACATAAATCAAGATTAATCATTTAACAAGCAAAGTATTAAAGAGTGAACAAGATAACAAATATAAAACATGTTAGTATCAAACATTAAAGTCCATATTAAGTTTACACTATACTTATTCTTACACCATTAGATATAAAACATGTTAGTATCAAATATTAGAGTCCATATTAAGTTTACATTATACTTATTCTTACACCATTAGTGTAACCTTTTCACCTTGACATAACTAACTTAGCTAGACATAATGAAAGAAAGCAAAATAGATAAACAAAATAAGAACATAAAAGTTAACTAAGTAAAGGAAAGGAAATGAAAGGCATAAACTTAATATTAATGAAAGCAAAGCATAAATATTACAAAAAATACAAAGAGAGAAAGGAAGAGCATGATCTTATTATTATTATTATTATTGTTGTTGTTGTTGTTATTACTATTATTATTATTGTTGTTGTTATTGTTGTTGTATTACTATTATTATTATTGTTGTTGTTATTGTTGTTGTATTATTGTTATTTATAATTTGTACAATTAACCTCCCTATGGTTCGACCCCGGTCTTGCCGGGTTATTTATTACTTCGACACTCCTGCACTTGGGAGAAGACATCAATCTTTTAGTCGTGTCATGTGGTTTCCAATCGAATAATAAGAGTTTATGCTATACTTGTTTGACATACCATTAGTGGATCCTCTAATCTTGACATTTGTTATTATCATTGTTTAATCCTTACATTAATATTCCATTTCAAAGTTCTCACCATCATCTTCTTATTCTTCTTTTCTTCTTCTTTATTATTATTATTATTGGTATTGTTATTAATACTACTACTACTACTACTACTATTATTGGTATTGTTATTGTTGTAGTAGTATTGTCATCTATAATTTATACAATTAACCTCTCTGTGGTTTGACCCCGGTTTTGTCGGGTTATTTATTACTTCGACACTCCTACACTTGGGAGAAGACATCAATCTTTTAATTGTGTCACTGATGCCTTCATTGTCTTACCAGGTGGTTTGGGCACATTGGAATAGATCTTTCATATTACCTTTTGGGTCCAACTACACATTTACCATAAACCTATAGGTTTGTTAAACATTAATGGTTATTATGATAATTATTGTCTTTTCTTGATCATGTTGTGGAACAGGAATTTCTAATATCTTCGGCATGACAAATCATAATTTCTATTGCTATTGCTAAACAATTGATTGACCAACTGCAATCATTCATTCCTGTAATTGATCTCTCCATGAGTCGCATAAATTGGTCAACTAAGGAAAGCTATAAAAAGCTTAGATTGGATTTGAGACTTCATTTGTGAATCCTTATGTCTTTTGGTTTTCTTAATGGTATATTATTTTATTTTGCTATTTCTTATATTTGTTTATGTGTGTTTCAGGTTTGTCAGTGTTTGGTGTTTCAGGTGATGTCTTCTATACTCTATCTTTGTACCTTAGAACATTGAGGATAATGTCTCATTTTGGTTAGGGGAGAGGGTAGTAGTTGACATTAAAAAACAAACTATGTTTTTTTTTTCATAAACCATTTGCAAACTGTTATTATGAAGATGACAGAGTAAGGAGGAATTTTGTTGACTTTTGAGATGTAAGTTGGTTAACATTTTTCAATGGTTATTTGCAATATTCATAACAAGGTCTATCAAAATACTTGAAATATTTGGGTTTACAAACTCTCGCATTATTATCATTTAATTCTGCTCATATACTCATTTAACAAGTATTCTTAAACTTTTATTTTCACACACACACTTTAACATATGATTGTGGGTTGCATATTGGATTATTACATTATTTATGTGTTTTTTGTTAAAGGTAACAACTAAGGGAAAATGGTAGCATATAAATTGTAAAAAAAAAAACATAAAAAAATAATGATAATAAAAATGTAGATAAGTTTGGTTTCGTAGTCTCTTTAACTTAAGCAATTAAGGCTGAAGGGGTGTTTTAACACCTAATACCCTAAAATCAACCAACTTGGGAGCTATTGGCCCCATGCTTGTTACATGGGTTGAGGAGAAAAGTTTAAGGAAATCAAACATTGCACTATCTACGTATCAGTATCTGCAACTCAAGTTATTAAGCTTGAAGAGGTGTCTCAACACCTAATGCCCTAAGAGCAACAAGTCTGGAAGTTATTAAATGAAAGCTCTTTACATGAGTTAAAGATACATTGTGTTTTTAAGTTATATATATATATTAATAAAAAAAGAAAAAAAAGGATAATAATCCCAACCCAAGAAAGTTAACCTTAAAAATTAGAAAAAAAATTTATTTTCTTCCAAGTAAAGCCCCATAACGATGTGTTGATATATTGAGCACAAAAAAAGGTTTATAAATATCTTGCTTAGGAGGTATTGAGCAGATATATAAATTTAATGAGAATTTATTTATCTGAATAGATTAATGGAAGTTGAATGATGAATACCTTCCTTTGTGAAATTTGCAAATTATTTTTCTATTTTAACACTTTGATTACCAGGGACTAGTAATAAGCTAGTTGGGGGGTGTGATTAGTACTTAAAAGTGCATTTTTATCAAGGTTTTATATCATCATTTTCACTTGAAGTATCAATAACTCCTTAACTAAAACATGTTTTATAATAACATATCTAATAATATAAGATACCTTTAATTTGTGGTAAATGTTCATTTTAAATGCAGGCCTATCACATAAATGAAAGGATTGATTGATGAATTTAAGAACTGAAATTGAAAGGACAAAGAGATGGCAAAACTTAGAAAAGAGATGTCAGTGCAGTCCAAACCAGAACACTATTCGGTAATTCGGTCATATCTGGAGCTGTAGATCTTGGATTTAGTTCTACTTTATATGGATGGAAAGGTAAGACATAGACCTACAACTATCATAGGAGCCCAAGATTTAAAAAGGCAATTTTTAAGTCTAAAATGTAACAACAACGAAGAAGTCTGAATCTGTCCTGCAACTGATTAGTACTTAAAAGTGTATTTTCATCAAGGTTTTATATCATTATTTTGCACTTGAAGTATCAATAAATCCTTAACTAAAACATGTTTTATAATAACATATCTAATAATATAAGATACCTTTAATTTGTGATAAATGTTCATTTTAAATGCAAGCCTATCACATAAATGAAAGGATTGATTAATGAATTTAAGAACTAAAATCGAAAGGACAAAGAGATGGCAAAACTTAGAAAAGAGATGTTGGTGCAGTCCAAACCGGAACACTATTCGGTAATTCGGTCATATCTGGAGTTGTAGATCATGGATTTAGTTCTACTTTATATGGATGGAAATGACCTCCATTTTTTTTTCTGCAAAGCTGAGACAATTTCCTACAACTTTCATGTTTTCAAGTGGTTCCAATTCTAATGTTATCAATGATGTTTTGGGTAGACAAGAGAAGATAAGGATTGTCACCAAGTCAAGAGTTAGCCACCCACTCATCAATTAGTCATCAAATCAATAGTTCCTAATTTTGGCCTATAAAAGGACGCATTTGGCATGCATTTAGGCATCTTGGTCTTCAGATCAAGATCATGCTCTTACTTTCTCTCTTTGTATTTTTGTATTGTTTATGTTTTGCTTCAATTAATATCAAGTTTATGCCTTTCATTTCCTTTCCTTTACTTAATTAATTTTTATCTTATTTATATTCTTATTTTGTTTATTTATTTTTCCTTCTTTCATTATGTTTAGTTGAGTTCATTATGTCAAGGTGAAAAGGTTACACTAATGGTGTAAGAATAAGTATAGTGTAAACTCAACATAGACTTTAATGTTTGATACTAACATGCTTTGTATTTGTTATCCTATTCACTTCTAATACTTTACTTCTTAAATGGTTAATCTAGAGTTATGTTATATAACACTTGGTACAACAAATACTTGGCTCTCTGATAACCTATACTATATGGTATAACCAACACCTAAGCTATGAAAGGAACTTGATTTATTGTTAACATAAATTATAATCATGAATGCCTGACAAAATTTACAAGTATTAGCATTAATCAAATAAGATAACTAATATAATCATGTTAACAATTTATATTCTGATTGGAATCTCCTTTGCATACGGTTTCCAATTGAATAGTAAGAGTTTATACTATACTTGTTTGACATACCATTAATGAATCCTCTAACCTTGACTTTTGTTGTTATTATTGTTATTATTGTTTTATCATCATTATTATTATTATTGTTACTATTATTGTTGTTATTGTTATTATTATATTATTGTTATATATAATTTATACAATTAACCTCCTTGTGGTTTGACCCAGGTCTTGCCGGGTTATTTATTACTTTGACACTCCTACAGTTGGGAGAAGATAAGGATTGATACGAAGTAAAGAATTGACCACCCACTCATCAATTAGTCATCAAATCAATAGTTTTCAATTTTGGCTTATAAAAGGAGGCCTTTGCCATACATTTAGGCATCTTGGTTTTCAGATCAAGATCATGCTCTTGCTTTCTCTCTTTGTATTGTTTTTAATGTTTATGCTTTGCTTTCATTAATATGAAGTTTATGCTTTTCATTTCCTTTCATTTACTTAGTTAACTCTTATCTTATTTATGTTCTTATTTTGTTTATTTATTTTTCTTTCTTTCATTATGTCTAGTTAAGTTTATTATGTCAAGGTGAAAAGGTTACACTAATGGTGTAAGAATAAGTATAGTGTAAACTTAATATGGACTTTAATGTTTGATACTAACATGTTTTGTATTTGTTATCTTGCTCACTCTTTAATACTTTGCTTGTAAAATAACTAATATAGATTTATGTTGTATAACACTTGCTACAACAAATGCTTGGCACTTTCATAACCCATATTGTATGGTATAACCGACACCTTTGCTATAAAAGAAACTTGATTTGTTGTTAACATAAGTTATAATCATAAAAGCCTGACAATATTTACAAGTATTAGCATTAATTGAATAAAATAAGTAATGTAATCATGCTAACAATTTGTAATCTGATTGGAACCTTCTTTGTATGTGGTTTCCAAGTGAATAATAAGAGTTTATACTATACCTGTTTGACATACCATTAATAGATCCTCTAACCTTGATATTTGTTGTTATCATTGTTTAATTATTACATTAATCTTCCATCTCAAAGTTCTCATCAACTTCTTTATTATTATTACTATTATTATTATTAGTACTATTATTATTACTATTACTACTACTACTACTACTACTACTACAGTTGTTGTTGTTGTTGTTGTTGTATTATTATTATTGTTTATAATTTATACAATTAACCTCCCTATGATTTGACCCTAGTCATGCCGGTTAATTTATTACTTCGACACTTCTACACTTGGGAGAAGACGTCAATCTTTTGGTCGTGTCAACCACATGGAGGTGAACTATATAAATAACAACAACAACAACAACAACAATAACAATAATGATGATGGTAGTGGTGTTGATGAGTTAAAGAGGACTCTGAGATGTAAGATTGATGTGAAGATTAAATAATGATAAAAACAAATGTCAAGGTTAGAGGATCCACTAATAGTATTAAAGATAAACAAAGTATAAACTCTTTATAAATTATCAACATGATCATATTAGTTATCTTATTTACGTAATATCATACTTATAAATTTTATCAAGTATTCATGATACTAACTTATGTTGATTACAAATCAAGTTCCTCTCATAACAATGATGTCGGCTGAAAACTATAAAGGATCAAGTATTCGATGTACCAAATGTTATACAACATAAATCTAGATTGACCATTTAATAAGGTATTAAAAATTAATAAGAAAAATAATGATAAGACATGTTAATAGCAAGTTGTTTAGGATATAAGCATTGAAGTCCATGTTAACTTTATATTATACTTATCCTAACATGATTAGTGAAATCTTTTCACCTTGACATAATAAACTTAGCGAAATATTATGAAAAAAAAACATAAATAAATAATATAAGAATATAAACATGATATAAGTTAACTAAGTACAGTAAAGAAAATGAAATGTGTCATAACCCAATTCTAGATTATTTCCCAAAATTCATTTCCTTTTCAACATAAAAATAAAAAATAATAGTAAAAGCTGGCAATGTGGAGAAAGTA
This sequence comes from Populus euphratica, assembly GCF_000495115.2. Lineage (NCBI taxonomy): Eukaryota > Viridiplantae > Streptophyta > Magnoliopsida > Malpighiales > Salicaceae > Populus > Populus euphratica. The sequence goes on from NW_011500547.1 coordinate 37,075, forward strand.
GGTCGGGAAATCAAGTTGCAATTTTTAGAGGAAATTCAAAACCTAATTGTGCCCTACTATGCCCAACAATGAAAAAAATGCAAATTCAAGATTAAATTAAATGATTATTGGATGGATTTGCATAAAAATTAAGTTCGATGACATAATTAAATTTTTAATAGGCCAATCTGATTTAATCATAGGCCACATTAAATTTTAATTATATTTAAAAATTAATTTGGGTCTAATTGAAGGATTTAATTAAGTACAAGAACTTAATTATACTTTAAATGGGTCAAATTAATTTTATTTGGGGCTTAATTGGTCAAACATTAAGTTTGGGAGCCTAATTTGGGCTTAATGGAGAAGATTAGAATTTTAGAAGACCAAATTTAATTTACCAAGTTAATTGATTGAAATTAGGGGCCAAATTGCAAGAAAATAAAAGTTTTGGAGTTAATTAGGAGTTAAATTGATAAAATTCATAGCCAAAGACCAATATGCAAAAGGCGCCAAACTATAGGGGTTTAATTGACAAAATCCAAGGGGCAAAATGAAGAAATTAAAAGTTTAATGGTCAATTAGGGATGAAATTGCATAAATTCGAGATCAAGGATCATATTGCAAAAGGCACATAAATCCAAGACTGAAGTTGAAGTTATGTTAGGGCCAAATTGCATTAAATCAAAAGTTTAGGATCAATTAAGGATTGTATTAAAAGTAATTGCAAGCTGGAGGACTAAATTGAAAATCGGCAAAAAATCCCTAATTTTAACCCAAAACGACGTTGTTTTTGTGTTAAAGAAAGGAAAAAAAAAGAGAGAGACTATGTGACGCATCACCTGATCACTGTTCATCATCTTCCCTATGAAGCTGTTAGGGTAGCAGTTTTACAAGTGCATTTAATGCCTCGTTTGTCCCTTAAAATTGACAACTCATGCACCAAAATGGCCATCTAAAATCCCTCTATCCCCGTGTATGTCTCGTTCAGGCCTATAAACATAAAAAATGCTCTAGTGATCAGCCTAAAGTGGCCACCTCGAGTAGCCTTGGACTGTCAAATTTAGCAGCTCAAGGTGCACACTTTGAACCGAAGGTTTAGAGTTTTTCGATAGAATTAAGGGCTGGAATTTTTTTTCCCATGAAGACAAGATTGCTCTCTTCCACCTCCTATAAATAGAGGAGGATTTAATGGCCAGAGGACAAGAAAAATTGAGTGTAATGTTGATAAAAAATAAAAAATCAGCCTTTCTTCCCCATTTTCATCTTTTTCTGCTTCCTCCTTCTCAGCCATACCTTTAGCCACCGCCGCCACTCTCACCACCATCCTTCCCAGCACATTCTCCATCCCAGCTACACATCGATAACCTCATATGGTGGCTGCACCACTTCTCTCTCTCTCTCCCTCTCTCTTCTCTACGAAATGTTTTTTTCTCTTCATCACCGTGACCCCTTAAGCAGCAGCAACCAGCCTTTCTAGCTGCTTCCACCCTTACTAGCAGCACCAGCAATAGTAAAGGCGGCGACTCTCTCCTTATCCACCCCAATCACAAGCAATCCCACCACCAACCTCGATAGCAGCAGCACCTACAACTCAAGCAGCAACGACCCGGTGGATGAACTCTCCATCGTTGCCACAACTTGCACCACGTATTCCTCCTTGGTTAGACCACCCTCATGCCAGGTAACCTTCCTCTTCCTCTTCCTCCCCCTCTTCTTATTCTTCCTCGCCACTGTTCACTGCGTGAATTATAATTCATGTCTTACTGTTCACATGAACAGTAGGCGTGAATTATAATTCACGCCCACTACTCATGAAGTGGACATTGGGTTGGGCCGCATGTGGCACAACCTAAATTTCTGGGCCAGGTCTGGCCTGACCCCAAAGAAATAAATAAAAAATGTTGGGTCGAGATCGGCCTAACCATTCCAAGCTAAAATCAGCTTGACCTCTTCTATAGCTAAGCCTGGCCTAGTTAGCTGGGCAGGCCTAACATCACAAATGTTTTTTTTTTTTGAAGATATGATTTATTCTTTGTCTTTAAGTAGTCACTTCCCTTTTGACGTGAATACAAACATTTGTGATGAATGCACCCAGTTACTCACAAAGTCACAAACTTAAAGTGCTTTGCATACTCATATTTTAAGCTGCCGTTTGACGTAAAGATAAACATTTATGATGAATACCCCTAGTTACTAAGCAACTCAAAACATTGGAGTAGATAGAACTTTGTACACATTTATTTATTTATTTGTGTAACAATTATTACTCTATTTACTTAAACCTTGTTTAGGACTGGATCAAAAGGGATAATCACAAGTAAAGCATCATACTCATCTTTCATGCATAATCACACAACTCACACAACTTTTACAAGGAAATATGTACTTCAGTAACTAAAAAAAAGTATGCTATATCTTGCTTTATAAGATATTATCTATCCCAAATTAAAGCATGCAATGTTCAACATAATAATGAATCCAAAAATGTAATGATGATCTTAAACAAGTCTCATTCACATACGAATGCAAGTTTTTTTTTTTTAACAAGCATGGTTATCTCAAGCATTCAACATAATAAAATATCTAAAATTAAGTTTTACATTATCCTCAATGTAAAAGAGAAAGAGAAGAAAAGTATAAAGATTAGAAAATTGTTACTCCCCTTCTGTTTTCAAGGATGAATGTCTGATTGAATTGGGCATGAGCTGACTTCTTCTTCTCTTTCTTTATTATTATTATTATTACTACTACTACTACTACTACTATTATTATTATTATTATTATTATTATTATTAGTATTAGTATTATTAGTATTATTATTATTATTATTGTTGTTGTTATTATCGTTATTGTTGTTGTATTATTGTTATTTATAATTTGTACAATTAACCTCCCTGTGGTTCGACCCCGGTCTTGCCGGGTTATTTATTACTTCGACACTCCTGCACTTGGGAGAAGACATCAATCTTTTAGTCGTGTCACATATCACAACTAAAAGAAAACATTGATGTTTTTTTTTTTGAAAATAAAGAACCTCACGCCCCCCAACTTAAAATAATGCATTGTCCCAAATGCATGAACAAGAAAATATAAGAGATGGAAGAAAGAAGAAAAAAATAAAAATGAAAAAAAATAATAAAAATGATAAATAAAATAAAAATAAAAACTCATTACTTCTAATACTACAATGGTATTGGATCTTGAAGATCCAATGTCTCAACTTCAGCCACAACATTTTCAAGATAAGGTTTCAATCCATGACCATTTACTTTGAAAATATTTCCATTCTTGGGATTTTCTACCTCAAATGCACCATGCTCAGAGATGGATTTAATCACAAATGGACCAATCCATTTTGTCCTCAACTTCCCAGGAAAGAGATGTAATAGTGAATTATACAAGAGAACCTTTTGACCAACATGAAAGGATTTTCTAAGAATATGTTTATCATGCAAAGTTTTCATCTTATGTTTTGAAATTTTTGCATTTGAAAATGCATCATTTCTCAACTCCTCTAATTCATCCAATTGAAGCTTTCTATTTATGCCAACCTCGTTTTCATTGTCATTGAATTGCCGAATGGCCCAATATGCACGGTGCTCAATCTCAACAGGGAGATGACAAGGCTTTCCATAAACTAGCCTATAAGGAGACATTCCTAAAGAGGTCTTATAAGTAGTGCGATATGCCCACAAAGCATCAACTAGTCATAGGGACCAATCTTTACGGTTTGGATTGACTGTTTTCTCTAAAATGTTCTTGATCTCCCTATTTGCCAACTCAGCTTGGCCACTAGTTTGTGGGTGATAGGGGGTACTCACCATATTTTCTCATCAAAATCCCAATGGGTTTGTTACAAAAATGTTTTCCCCCATCACTAATCATAGCCCGGGGCATGCCAAAACGAGAGAAAATATTTTCTTTCAAGAATTTGACCACAACTCGATGGTCATTGGTTCGAGATGCAATGGCCTCCACCCATTTAGACACATAATCAACAGCTACAAGGATGAATTGGTAACCAAATGAACTTGGAAAAGGTCCCATGAAATCAATCCCCCAACAATCAAATATTTCCAAAACAAGGATGGGGTTAAGGGGCATCATGTTACGCCTAGTGAGGCTACCTAGTCGTTGGCATCGGTCACATGCAACACAGAAGGCATGAACATCTTTAAACATGGTGGGCCAATAAAAACCACACTGCAAGATTTTGCCAATGGTTTTCTTGGAAGAGAAATGCCCACCATAGGCTAATGCATGACAAAAATTAATGACACTTGGAATTTCATGATCAGGGATGCACCGCCTAATAATTTGGTTAGGACAGTATTTAAATAGGTAGGGGTCATCCCAAAAAAAGGTGCGCACATTGCGCAAGAATTTTCATCAGCAAAGGTAGGGGTCAAGTTTAGACAAATGAGAAGGAATCTGACTTGTGGCTAGGTAATTTGCTATGTCAGCATACCATGGAGAACCAATGTAGGAGACAGTACCTGCATAAATTAAATTTTCATCAGCAAAGAGTTCATTTATTGGAGATTCATCAATTATGGTCTTATAGCTTGAAAGACGAGACAAATGATCAGCCACTACATTCTCTACTCCCTTTTTATCTCGAATTTCAAGGTTAAACTCTTAGAGTAGGAGGATCCATCGAATCAAACGTGATTTGGCATCTTGTTTTGTGAGCAAATATTTCAATGCTGCATGATCAGTGAAAATAATAACAAGAGATCCAACCAAATAAGACCTAAACTTGTCTAATGCAAAGACCACAGCTAAGAGTTCTTTTTCAGTTGTAGTGTAATTCAATTGAGCATCATTCAAAGTCTTGCTAGCATAATATATGACATGAGGTTTCTTGTCTTTTCTTTGCCCTAAAACAGCCCCAACCGCAAAATCACTAGCATCACACATCAGTTCAAATGGTAAAAACCAATCAGGAGCTTGTATGATTGGTGCAGTTGTCAACAACCCTTTAAGCTTTTCAAAAGCTTCTTGACATTTTGATGTCCAATCAAATGGGACATCTTGTGACAACAAGTTACACAATGGTTTGGCAATGGTACTAAAAGAATGAATGAATCTTCGATAAAAACCAGCATGTCCTAAAAAAGATCTCACATCTTTCACAGTCTTAGGGGTAGTTAATTTTTGAATGACTTCCACTTTTGACTTATCTACCTCTATCCCTTTTGAAGAGACAATGTGACCTAAAACAATGCCATTTGTCACCATAAAATGACACTTCTCCCAATTGAGTACAAGATTGCTCTCTTCACACCTTTCAAGAACTTTTTCTAGATTCATTAGACACAACTCATAAGAATCCCCATAAACTGAAAAATCATCCATGAAAACTTCTAAAAAATTTTCCACCATGTCACTAAAGATACTCATCATACACCTTTGAAAAGTGGCTGGTGCATTACACAAACCAAATGGCATTCTTCTATAAGCATAAGTACCAAAAGGACAAGTGAAAGTGGTTTTTTCTTGGTCTTCTAAAGAAATCTCAATTTGGTTGTAACCTGAGTATCCATCTAGAAAACAATAGAAAGCTCTTCCAGCTACTCTTTCAAGCACTTGGTCTAAAAATGGAAGCGGAAAATGGTCCTTCCTAGTCACCATGTTTAATTTACGATAATCAATGCACATACGCCATCCAGTTTGGATTCTAGTTGGTACCAGCTCATTATTTTCATTCTTCACTACCGTGACTCCAGATTTTTTAGGGACAACTTGGGTTGGACTGACCCATTTTGAGTTTGCAATAGGGTAAATGATACCTGCATCAAGTAGCTTAAGCACTTCACCTCTCACTACTTCCTTCATGTTTGGGTTCAATCGTCTTTGCATTTGCCTCACAGATTTAGCCTCTTCTTCAAGATAGATTCTATGTGTACATAAAAGAGGGCTAATTCCTTTCAAGTCTGTAATTTTCCACCCAATTGCTTTCTTGTGTTTTCTCACCACTCTCAAAAGCTTTTGTTTTTACTCTATGCTAAGTTTTGATGAGATCACAATAGGATATGATTCATCTTCCCCTAGAAATACATACTTAAGATCACTCGGTAAAGGCTTTCTTTCTGGTTTATAAGGCTGGACAAGAGATGCCTCAACTTTCACATGGGGTGAAATCAAAGGCTCAAACGATGGGGTCTATTGACCTATTGACATAATAGGCATTGGATCTAGATAAGTCTCGAGTTCACTTACTTCCTTATCAACATATTCCAAAGAACAAAATCTTTCATCATGAATTAAAGTTCTCTCCAATGGATCTTTGATCCACACTCTCTCAAAGTGTTCTTGACAAACTGTTTGGATCAAATCTACCTCTCTAATGTCCTCATGTTCCCCAATTTGTTTAAAGACATTGAATATGTTCATCTCCACAGTCATATTCCCAAAAGACAATTTCATCACCCCATTCCTACAGTTAATTAAGGCATTGGATGTAGCTAAGAAAGGTCTCCCTAAAATGACTGGGATGGGAGCATTAGAACCTTGAATTGGTGCGGTGTCTAACACTACAAAATCAACAGGAAAGTAGAATTTATCTACTTGGACCAACACATCCTCAACTATACCCCTGGGAATCTTGATTGACCTATCAGCTAATTGAAGGGTGACTCGAGTAGGCTTGATTTCTCCTAAACCTAATTGTTCTTAAACAGTGTAGGGTATTAAATTCACACTTGCTCCTAAATCCAACAAAGCTTGATCTATCTTATGACTTCCAATAATGCATGAAATGGTAGGACAACTAGGATCTTTGTATTTGGGAGGGGTTTTAAAGTGGATGATGGCACTAGCATGTTCAGTCAGAAAAGCTCTTTCTTTCACATTCAATCTCCTTTTGACTGTGCATAAATCCTTAAGAAACTTTGCATAAGATGGAACTTGTTTAATTGCATCAAGGAGTGGAATATTGACTTTCACTTGTTTGAACAATTCATAGATTTCTGAGTTCATAAGATCTTGTTTAGGTTTCCCTAACCTTTGTGGAAATGGTGCTCTAGGAATAAATTCTAAATCACTCACTTTGACTCCAATTTTTCTTGAATCATCTCCTTTCTCACTCATCTCTTTCTCATTTATCTCACCTTCTTTGTCACTCAAACTCTCATTTGTCACTTGTGTTTTGATTCCCTCTTCACTTTCCCTAAATTTCTCCTCCACAATACCTTTAGGAATCCTAAAACCTATACCTTTGTCAACAATCTTTCCACTTCTAAGGGTAGTGATGGCTTGGACTTGTTCATGGTTTGAAGGTTCACTAGGTGAGGATTCACTCATGTGTACCTGACCTCTAGGATTGGGCATTGGTTGAGTTGGGATTTTTCCCTTCTTTTGTCAACTTAGTTAGTTGACTTCGAATGTCATCTAAGCTCCTATTGGTCTGGTCTTGGAATTTGTAAGCTTGGTTGTTGATTCCTCCTTGCGTTTGCATGAATTGTTGAAGAGTATCCTCTAGGGATCTCTTATGAGGTGGTTGATATGTGTTATATGTGGGAGCATGAAATGGTTGGGGTGGAGGTTGAAATGTTTGAGGTACTGAAGAGCCCTCATTTCTCCATCCAAAATTTGGGTGGTTCCTCCATCCAGGATTATAGGTCTCAGAGTAGGGATTGCCTACTTGGTTTGGAAATGGCTTTCTAACATTACTTGAATCAGAAGTTTGGCCATATAGCACTTCCTTGAAGGCTGGAATGGTAGGACACTCAGTTGTCCTATGCCCTTTGCTCTCACAAACAACACCACTTTCCTCTTGTTGTTCACTCATGACATGCACTTTTTTAATCTCAAGAGACGCTACTTTCCTAGCCAACGAGGCTAATCTAGCATTGAGGTCATCAGTCTCTTTCAATTGAAACTTCCCACTTGAATGAGAAATGGTGTTTCTAGACTCAACATGAACTGGGAGAGAAGTCTCCCATTGCTTTGTGTTTTCAGCCAATTGATCAAAAAAATCAAAGGCCTCACTTTGTTCTTTGTCATAAAACTCACCATTACACATGGTTGACACTAGCTTTTTAAAATCTGCGGTAAGAGAGTCATAGAAGAAACTCACTAACCTCCACATCTCAAAACCATGGTGGGGGCATGTATTTAACAAACAAGTCTTTGAACCTTTCCCAAGCTTGGTGAAATGACTCATTTGGACTACAAGAAAAATTCATCATTTGATGTTGTAAGGCTGCTGTCCTATGAGTGGGGAAGTATTTTTTCAAAAATTCAGTTTGCATTTCTCTCCATGTACCTATAGACCTAGGACGCAGGGAGTTTAGCCAAAGCTTGGCTTTATCCTTTAGAGAGAATGGGAATAATTTCAGCCGAATAGTTTCTTCAGTGCATGTTCTATCAATAAAAGTATTACATACCTCTTCAAAGTCCTTAATGTGTTTATATGGATTTTCAGAATCCATACCATGATATGTGGGAAGAAGTTGGATCATGCCTGGTTTCAAATTGAAAGCTTGTTGGTTCAGAGGTAAGATAATACTCGAAGGTGTACTTTGTCTAGCTGGGTGAAGATACTCTCTAAGAGTTCGAAAATTAGGTTGATCATTGAATTGTGGAGGTCCATTACCTTGAACACTCCCTTCACCCTCTATATCTTCAACATTAGCCATGATGAAAAAAATAATAATAATATAACAATTATATGAATATGAAAAGAAAGGAAAAAAAAGAAAAAGAAGATTGCAAATAAAAGTAAATGAAATGTAAAAGATAAAGTAATAGCTCAAAAATAAAAATACAACAAATTAGAAAATTCACACTTCAACTAATAAGAAATATTAACAATAATAAACATTAAAAGACAATTATAACAAGCATGAATAAAGAGGCAGTAATACGAGCCAAGTACTTCAAACAATAAATATAAGAAAAATAATCACAATAAAAAAAATAAACAAGAGGCGGTAATACCAGCCAAGTACAAAAAAAAAAACAATACAACTAGATAAAATAAAATAAACAAGAGGCGGTAAAACCAGCCTTATAATATAAACAATAAATATTATAAACTAATTAAAATAAACATCAAAAGAAAAATGGTTGAACCAAACAAAAGCTAACAATTAGTAGCTCAACAGTCCAATATCCGAAAAGTTGAGGTCAATTTTTTGAGGCGGTAAAACCAGCCATTTGATTTTTTTTTTCAATTTTTTTGAGGCGGTAAAACCAGCCATTTGATTTTTTTTTTCAATTTTTTTGAGGCGGTAAAACTAGCCAATTGATTTTTTATATATGATTTTTTTTTGTTTTTTCCAATAATCAAATCTAAATTTGTTACCTTTGCTTGCTAGCTCCCCGGCAACGGCGCCAAAATTGCTTGACCGCTTTTTATGATCGACTTGTTTTAACTTGCAAGTGCACGAGTGTGCGATGTAGCAATTAACTCGGTAAGATCGAGGTCATATCCACCGAGAGCTAGATCTGGAAATTAAGCTAGGTAACAAAAAATGTATGGATTGAGTAGAAATGAAAGGAAGGAAGAGAGGGTTTTATAGATGAGAAATTAGAAAGGCAATCATAACACCTATATGTAGGCAGCTGGAGTCTCACACTCTCTCTCTCTCTTTCTATTTATTTATTTATTTACTTTTGAAAAAACATGTGTATGTATAGGTAGTTGTGATTGTGGCTCACATCTACCCTTAGTTTTACGTTCAAGAACGACTTAAACGCCCTCTATGGGTTGGGGATAGGCTTCCCATCCAGTTTTCTTAAAAACTAGCAAACAGGGTCTTTTTTAGTCAGATTCCCAAGACTAAGTCGATCATGTTCTTTATGAAATAGTGGCCATAAATCATGAATTGCACGATGCACATCTCCACTAGGATGCGTCTCAAGAGTCAATAGAAGATTATCTAAAGACTCCTTACTCAGGTCATCCTCAATGAATTGTATTTTATCTTCACGCTTTATAGATAGCATTCTTAAAGAACAACATTGTGTATTACAAGTCCATCTAGCACATCAATGACAGACTTTCAGTCATTTTGCACGACGTTTCTTTGCAAAAGTGCTTTTACCTGTTCCAGGCATGTGTCAAATGAAGGAGTTAGAGGACTCACCTGATAATCGGACCTTTGCTTCAATCAACCAGCGAATATCTTCAGGAATTCCATGATTCATTAACAATCTCAATCTTGCACATCTAGCACTGTAAATTTTTGTAATCGCATTCTGAGGCAGAGTGGGAAAATACTTTTTCAATTTTTCAAGATTAATGTCCATTTTCAAATGAGAATTGGAAGAGAGATTCAAAGAATTGCACAAATATATACATAAATATCAGTTATTGTGGGAAATTGAAAGAACCGACTTAAGTCACGGAGTACCGTTATCCGCCATTTGACCGGGGTGAGAGAAACTAGTAAAAATCACTCAAAAAGAAACATAAAAAAAAAAAATGAATCTTTATATATAGGATCACCCAATTCAATAGAGTCATGTTCAACTGAAAAATTATCAAAGTAAACTTTCAGACGATGTCCATTTACCTTGAAAACATTACCATTCTTTGGATTCTCGATGTCGTAGGCCCCATATGGATACACATGTTTCACAATAAAAGGACCGCTCCATCTTGATCTTAATTTTCCAGGAAATAAATGCAGTCGAGAATTATAAAGCAAGACTTTTTGACCAACATTGAATGTTTTTCTCAGTATTTTCTTGTCATGAAACTCTTTAATTCTTGCTTTATGAATTCTTGAATTTTCATATGCATCATCTCTTATTTCCTCAAGCTCAGTTATTTATAATTTTCGTAGTTGACTAGCATCATCCAGATTTGAATTGAAAGCTTTAATAGCCCAATAAGCTTTATGTTCAAGTTCCATAGGCAAGTGACAAGGTTTTCCATAGACTAGTCTATAAGGTGACATACCTAATGATGTTTTATAAGCAGTTCGATAAGCCCAAAGTGCATCATTAAGTCTTAAAGATCAGTCTTTCCTATTAGGGTTCACTGTTTTCTTCAAAATATGTTTGATCTTCCTATTAGCAAGCTCTACTTGTCCACTTGTTTGAGGGTGATAAGGGGTGGCAACTTTGTGTGTGATTCCATATTTCTTCATTAAAGACTCAAATGGCTTGTTGCAAAAATGTGTTCCACCATCACTTATTATGGCTCGAGGGACTCCAAATCGACTCAAAATATTTTCTTTCAAAAACTTTATCACTATTTTGTGATCATTGTTTCGACTTGGAATTGCCTCTATCCATTTTGAAACATAATCTACTGCGACTAATATGTATAAGAAACCAAATGATGGAGGGAATGGACCCATGAAATCTATACCCCAACAGTCAAAGATCTCAATGACAATAATATGATTTAAAGGCATCATGTGACGTTTTGAAATAGATCCCAACTTTTGACAATTTTCATAAGACTTACAGAATGCATGTGAGTCTTTGAACATGGTGGGCCAATAAAATCCACTTTGTAAGATTTTTGCAGTTGTCTTTCTTGACAAGAAATGGCCCCCACATGCCTCAGAATGACAAAATTTAATGACACTACTTACCTCATTGTCAGGAATGCATCTTCGAAAGATTTGATCAGGACAATATTTGAATAAATAAGGATCATCCCAATAAAAGTTCTTCACTCCGTTCAAGAACTTTCTTTTATCTTGGGTACTTCAATGAGCTGGCAATTGTCTTGAAACAAGAAAATTGACAATATTAGCAAACCAAGGCATTGTAGAGACAGAAAGTAAAGATTCATCAGGAAAGTAGTCATCGATTGGTGTGATGTCAGTTTTCGAATCTGTTGTCAATCTTGACAAGTGATCTGCGACAACATTTTCGCTGCCTTTCTTATCTTTGATTGTGATATCAAATTCTTGAAGTAATAAAATCCATCGCACCAATCTAGCCTTAGAATCTTTCTTAGAAAGAAGATATTTGAATGCTGCATGATCACTAAAAACAACAACAGGTGAGCCAACAAGATAAGATCTGAATTTTTCACATGCAAATACTACTGCAAGTAATTCTTTTTCAGTGGTGGTATAATTCATTTGAGCACTATTTAAAGTTTTACTTGCATAGTAAATTACATAAGGTTTCTTATATTTTCTTTGTCCCAAAACAGCACCTACGGCATAATCACTAGCATCACATATTATTTCAAAAGGTAATGACCAATCGGGAGGTTGAATGATAGGAGCACAAGTAAGCAAGTTTTTAAGTTTAACAAAGGCTTCTTCACAATATTCAGTCCATTCAAAAATAGTATCCTTTGTTAGAAGGTTACTTAAAGGCTTAGATATTACACTAAAATCTTTGATGAACCTTCTATAAAAACCAGCATGTCCTAGGAATGATTTAACGTCTTTAAGAGATTTTGGTGTTGGCAAGTTTGCAATTAACTCGATTTTAGATTTGTCAACCTCAATTCCTTTTGATGAAACAATGTGACCAAGTACAATGCCGTTTGTTACCATAAAATGACATTTTTCCCAATTCAGCACAAGATTCTTCTCTTCACACTTGGTCAAAACCTTTTCTAAGTTAGTCAAACAATCATCAAATGAATCGCCAAAAACAGAAAAATCATCCATGAAAATCTCAAGAAAATGTTCAACCATATCACTAAATATACTAAGCATGCATCTTTGAAATGTGGTTAGTGCATTACATAATCCAAAAGGCATCCTTCGATATGCAAAAGTACCAAATGGACATGTGAAAGTAGTCTTTTCTTGATCTTCCAATGCAATTTCAATTTGGTTGTAACCCGAATAGCCATCTAGGAAACAATAAAATTCATGACCTGCAACTCTTTCTAGGATTTGATCTATAAAAGGTAAAGGAAAATGATCTTTTCTAGTCATTGAATTAAGTTTCCTATAGTCAATGCACATGCGCCAACCAGTAACAGTTCTAGTGGGAATTAACTCATTGTTCTCATTTATTATCACAGTGACTCCAGACTTCTTGGGTACAACTTGGGTAGGACTTACCCATTTGCTGTCAGAAATAGGATAAATGATTTCATTATCTAGAAGCTTAATGACTTCATTTTTCACTACTTCTTTCATATTAGGATTTAGCCTTCGTTGCATTTCTCTAGAGGGTTTAGCATTTTCCTCTAAATAAATTTTGTGTGTACAAATCAAATGACTAATTCCTTTTATATCAGTTATGGTCCATCCTAATGCATTTTTGTGCATTTTCAGAGTTTGTAATAACTTACCTTCTTGATGTGCATTAAGTTTAGAAGAGATTATTACCGGAAAAGTTTCATTTTCTCCCAAAAATGAGTATTTAAGATTGGATGGCAACGCCTTCAAATCAGGTTTTGGTGGTTGAACACTTGAATGTATGGACTTAATTGATCGTGGTGGTAATTCCTCAATTTGTGGCCTCCAATTACTTGTCTTTGATTCTTCCTGAAAATAAATCATTTGCAAATCATTAGATTCATCAATCTCAATTTCACTGGAAGTGGTTGGAAATTGATCATGAATTAATTTTTCAGTAAAGTCCACTTCCTGTAAATCATTATCATCTCTAGGTTGCTTGCAAATGTTGAAAATATTCATCTCTAATGTCATGTTTCCAAATGATAGCTTCATCAGTCCATTCCTACAATTAATTAATGCATTAGAAGTTGCAAGAAATGGACGTCCTAAAATAACAGGAAATGAATTACATACTTCAACAGGTTGTGTGTCCAAGACAATAAAATCCACAAGATAAATGAATTTATCGACTTGTACTAACACATCTTCAATTATTCCTCTAGGCACTTTTATAGATCTATCGGCAAGTAAAAAAGTTATAGAAGTTGGTTTTAAGTCACCTAGATTGAGACTTTGAAAAACTGAATATGGAAGTAAATTCACACTAGCTCCAAGATCAAGTAAGGCTCTTTCAATTTTATGCTCTCCAATAAAGCAAGAAATTGTAGGACAACCAGGGTCTTTATATTTCAAAGCATTATTGTTATGAAGAATAGCACTTACTTGTTCAGCTAGAAAAGCTTTCTTTTTCACATTCAGTTTCCTCTTCACAGTGCATAGATCTTTTAAAAATTTAGCATAGGAAGGAACCTGTTTAATAGCATCCAACAAAGGTATATTGATCCTTACCTGTTTGAAAGTTTCAAAGATTTCAGAGTTATGATTGACTTTCCTTTGTTTGGTCATGGCTTGAGGAAATGGAAGTGTTGGCGGAGAATCAGTCTTTTCTTTGTAATTTTCAGATTCAACCCCTTCCTTACCCTCAGAGATTGACTCATCATCTTTCTCATAAGGTTCAAGAGAGAGTTTTTCAATAACCTTACCACTGCGAAGAGTAGTGACTGATTTGACTTGATCCATGTGTTGGCTTCCGGAACTACTTGCATTTGCATTGTATTGCCCCTTGGGATTTTGTTGTGGTTGAGATGGAAACTTACCTTTCTCTTGGAAATTGAGAGTAGATGTTAATTTTTCAAGAATATCTTTAAAATCTGTCATGTTTTAAGGAAGTTGAGTATTGATTGTCTCTTGCTTTTCAATGAATGCACGTAATGTTTCCTCAAGATTTCTTCTAGGAGGTGGAGCATAAGGAGGTGCATATCCATGAGAATTTTAGAAATTGTGGTGTGCTTGAAATGGTGGTTGTGAAGTTTGTGCATTGTTGTTCTCACTCTTCCAACTAAAATTTGGGTGATTTCTCCAACCAGGGTTATATGTTTGTGAGTATGGGTTGTGGTTGGCCCTTTGAAAACTATTTAAAGCATGGGCTTGTTCATGGAGACATTCCTTAAAAGAAGGCAAGGTTGGACAATTATTGATTGAGTGTTCAATTGTTTCACATATTTGACATGCAATGTTTTGAACAGATTTTAATTGACCACTCTTTTTCAATTCTAGTGTCTCAGCTTTTTTGTGTAAAACATTCAGCTCATTTGGACATCTAGAACTCCAGATATAGCCAAAATACTGAACAGTGCTCGGGTTGGAGGGTAGATTCGGGCTTCTTTGTTGTTGCAACAATTTGGACTTAAAAATGGCCTTTTTAGATCTTGGGCTCCATATGAAAGTTGTAGGCCTATGTCTTACCTTTCCATCCATATAAAAGTACTTTCATATTAAGTAAGACATTGAATCAAGCAATCTCTATACCAAAAATATAATCTGATTGGAACCTCCTTTGTGTGCAGATATGACCCAATTACCGAACAGTGTTCAGGTTTGGATTGCACCGACATCTCTTTTCTAAGTTTGGTCATCTCTTTATCCTTTCAATTTCAGTTCTTAAATTCATCAATCAATCCTTTCATTTATGTGATAGGCCTGCGCTTAAAATTAACATTTAGCACAAATTAAAGGTATCTTATATTATTAGATATATTATTATAAAACATGTTTTAGTTAAGGAGTTATTGATACTTCAAGTGCAAAATGATATAAAACCTTGATAAAAATGCACTTTTAAGTACTAATCAGAATGCAAGGTTGGACAATCATTGATTGAGTGTTTATTTGTTTCACATATTTGACATGCAATGTTTTCAAAAAATTTTAATTGACCACTCTTTTTCAATTCTAGTGCCTCGACTTTTCTAGCTAAAGATGCAAACTTGGCTTGAAGGTCATGATTTTCCCTAAGGTTGTACATACCTGCACAAGATGTATGAGGTTGAGTTTTACTCGGTGACTCATAAGTACCCGCGATGTCCCAATTTTGAGCATTTTCAGCTAACAAGTCTAAGTACTCCATTGCTTCATCAGGGTCTTTATCTTCAAAAGTTTCATTGCACATCAATTCAACCATTTCCCTATCTCTAGGTGTTAACCCTTCATAAAAATATGAAACCAATCTCCATGTTTCAAAACCATGATGAGGGCAAGTACTAAACAAGTCTCAATACCTATCCCAACATTGGTAAAATGTTTCTCCTGGTTTTTGAGTGAAAGTAGTGATTTGTCTTTTGAATGAATTTGTTCTCTGAGATGGGAAAAACTTCTTTAAAAACTGTTGTTGCATTTCATCCCAAGCACGAATGGATCCTGGTCTAAAATTTTGTAGCCATGTTTTAGCTTTATCTTTTAATGAAAAAGGAAAAAGCTTTAATCTGATGGTGTTCATGCTACAATTTAAATTATTGTACGTGTTGCAGACCTCCTCAAATTCCCTTAAATGCAAGTATGGATTTTCCAATTCTAAGCCATGAAAAGAAGGTAAAAGTTGAATAATACCTAGTTTAAAATTAAAATGAGATGCATCAGGAGGAAAAACTATGCATAATGGTGCACTTGTTCTTGTGGGATTCATGTGGTCTCTAAGTGTTCTAGCACGGTTATTCTCATTATTCTCATTATGAAGTGATTGATTATCTTCTTCGGCCATATTTTCTGAAAATGATGAGGATACCCTACAAAGTCTACCACTTGATGTACGTGACCACACTCTCATGCACGTGTAGGAATAAAATAAAAAAGAAGAAGAAAGCAAAAGAAGGAGGAAGAAAACAAAATAAAAAGAAACAAAAGAAAAGAAACAAAGTTATATACAAGAAAAGTGAAAAGAGAAAATAAAATAAATACTATAATTTATACAAGAACTTACCTCCCCGGCAACGGCGCCAAAAACTTGACACGACTAAAAGATTGATGTCTTCTCCCAAGTGCAGGAGTGTCGAAGTAATAAATAACCCGGCAAGACCGGGGTCGAACCACAGGGAGGTTAATTGTACAAATTATAAACAACAATTATAAAACAACAATAACAACAACAACAATAGTAATAATAATAATAATAATAATAATAATAATAATAATAGTAGTAGTAGTAGTAGTAGTAGTAGTA
>NW_011500547.1:54619-74089 GCF_000495115.2 Populus euphratica
AACTTCAGCTCATTTGGACGTCTAGAACTTCAGATATGGCCAAAATACTGAACAGTGCTCGGGCTGGAGGACAGATTTGGGCTTCTTTATTGTTACTACAATTTGGACTTGAAAATGGTCTTTTTAGATCTTGGGCTCCATATGAAAGTTATAGGACTATGCCTTACCTTTCCATCCATATAAAGTTGATCTAAATCTGAGATCTAGATCTCTATATATGACCCAATTACTCAACAATGTTCCGATTTGGATTACACCGACATCTCTTTTCGAAGTTTAGCCATCTCTTTGTCCTTTCAATTTAAGTTCTTAAATTCATCAATCAATCCTTTCATTTATGTGATAGGCCTGCATTTAAAATGAACATTTACCATAAATTAAAGGTATCTTATATTATTAGATATATTATTATAAACATGGCTTTAGTTAAGGAGTTATTGATACTTGAAGTGCAAAATGATGATATAAAACCATGATAATAATGCACTTTTAAGTACTAATCACCAGACCACCTAGTAAGGCAATGAAGGCATTAACGTGTTTAAACATGATATTCATTCGATCAGACATTGTGGAGACCTGTAGTTCCTCTCCAGTTATTTTTCCAATGATCTCTCCTTGTGCTAAAGCTTTGGGGAAAACCCTCAAAACTTGACTACCTCTTAAAAATATAGCTATTGACACTCCCCTTATTAACCCAAGGCTGCCTTCTCCATACACTAAATAAATCTTTCTCTCAGCTAGTACTTGACCAAGATAATTTGCTGATTTTAAAAACTCTATTTCCTTCCCAAGACTGGATCCATCAAAAACATAAATGTTTCTTATGTGATGACTTGAGGAACTTACCATTTCTATACACTTTTATATCTATGGAATGTATAGGTTTAGTAGAAATGAAGGAAAGGAAGAGAAGATTTTATAGATGAGAACTTGAAAATGTAATCATAACACCTATATATAAATCAGCTAGAGTCTCTCTCTCTCTCTCTCTTTTTATTTATTTATTTATATTATTTAAAAAAACATATGTATGTGTAGGTAGTTGTAATTGTGGCTCACACCTTTCCTTAGTTTTACGTTCAAGAACAGCTTCAATGTCCTTTATGGGTTAGGGATATACTTCTTATCTAGTTTTCTTTAAAACTAGGAAACAAGGTCTTTTTAGTCAGATTTCCAAGACTATGTTGAGCATGTTCTTTATGAAAATGGAGCCATAAATCATGAATTGTAAGATGCACATCTCCACTATGATACGTCTCAAGAATCAATAGAAGATTATCTAAAGACCCTTTACTCAGCTCATCCTTAATCAATTGTATTTTATCTTCACGGTTTATAGAGACCACTTTTAAAGAATGACATGTTGCATTACAAGTTCATCTGGTATATATATGACATACTTTTAGTCTTTTTGCACGACATTTCTTTGCAAAAGTGCTTTTAACTATCTTGGGCATGTATGAAATAAAAGAATTGGAAGACTCACGTGATAATTGGACATTTGCTTTAATTAGCCAGCGAATCTCTTCAGGAATTCCATGATTTATTAACAACCTCAATCTTGCACAGCTAGCTTGGTAAATTTTTGTAATCACATTCTGAGACAAAGTGGAAAAATGCTTTTTCAATTTTTCAAGAGTGGTGTCCATTTTTTAAAATGGGAAGTGGAAAAGAGATACAAAGAAAAGAGAAGGAATAAGGAATTGCACACATATATACACAAATATAAGTTATTATGAGAAATTAAAAGAAATGACTTAAGTCAAGAAGTATCATTATCACTTCATTCAAAAACTTTCCTTTATCTTGGGTACTCCAATAAGGTGGCAATCTCCTAAAGCAAGAAATTGATATTTTTAGCAAACCAGGGCATTGAACTAAAAGAAAGTAAAGATTCTTCAGGAAAATAATCATCGATTGGAATAATGTTGGATGTCCAATCTATTGTCACTCTTGAGAAAAGATTCGCATCAACATTTTTAGTGATTTCTTTCTGAGAATAAATCATTTGTAAATCTTCATATTCATCCAACTTAGTTTTACTCAAAGTAGATTCAAGTTGATCATAAAGTAATTCTTTAATAAAATCTACTTTTTGTAAATCATTATCATCTCCAAGTTGCTTGTAAATGTTGAAAATATTTATCTCCAATTTCATGTTTTCAAATGATAGCTTTAATAGTCCATTCCTACAATTAATCAATGTATTTTAAGTTGCAAGAAACGAACGTCCTAAAATAATAGGAAATGAATTATATGCTTTAGCAGGTTGTGTGTCCAAGACAATCAAATCCACATGATAAATTAATTTATCTACTTATATTAACGTATCTTCAACTATTCCTCTAGGCATTTTTATAGATCTATTAGTAAGTAAGAGAGTTATAGAAGTTGGTTTTAACTCACCTAGATTGAGATTCTGAAAAACTGAATATGAAAGTAAATTCACACTAGTTCCAAGATCAAGTAACGCTCTTTCAATTTTATGTTCTCCAATAAAGCAAGAAATTATAGGATAACTAGGGTCTTTATATTTCAAAGCATTGTTGTTTTGAAGAATGACAATTACTTGTTTGGCTAAAAAGGCTTTCTTTTTCACATTTAGTTTGCTCTTCACAATGTATAGATCTTTCAAAAATTTAGCATAAAAAGAAACCTGTTTAATAGCATTGTCTTTTAATGAAAAAAAAAAAGTTTTAATATGATGGTGTTCATCCTACAATTTAAGTCATTATAGGTGTTACAAACCTCCCCAAATTCCTTTAAATGCAAGAATGGATTTTCTAAATCTAAGTCATGAAAAGAAGGTAAAAGTTTAATAATGCCTGACTTAAAATTAAAATGAGATGCACCGAGGGGGAAACTATGTATGATGGTGCACTTGTTCTTGTAGGATTCATGTGGTCTCTAAGTGTTTTAACACGGTTATTCTCATTATGAAGTGATTGATTATCTTCTTCGACCATATTTTCTGAAAATAATAAGGATACCCTACAAAGTCTACCACTTAATGTACATGACCACACTCTCATGCTCGTGTAGGAAGAGAATAGAAGGAAGAAGAAAACAAAAAAAAAAGAAATAAAGTTAGATACAAGGAATGTGAAAAGAGAAAATAAAATAAATATTATAATTTATACAAGAATTTATCTCCCCGGCAATGGTACCAAAAACTTGACATGACCTAAAAATTGATGTCTTTCCCAAGTGCAGGAGTGTCGAAGTAATAAATAACCCGGCAAGATTGGAGTCAAACCACAAGGAGGTTAATTGTATTAATTATAGGGGAAAATAATACAACAACAACAACAATAATAGTCATAGCAGTAGTAGTAGTAGTAGTAGTAGTAATAATAATAATAATAAAGAAAGAGAAGAAGAAGAAGATGATGATGATGAGAACTTAGAGATAATAATAATAATAATAATAATAATAATAAAGAAAAAGAAGAAGAAGAAGAAGTTGATGAGAACTTTGAGATGAAAGATCAATGTGAGAATTAAACAATGATAAAAATAAATATCAAGGTTAGAGGATCCGCTAATGGTATTTCAAACAAGTATAGCATAAACTCTTTTTATTATTCAATTGGAAACCACACATAAAAGAGGTTTCAATTAGATTATAAATTGTTAATATGATTACATTAGTTATCTTATTTGAATAATATTAATACTTATAAATGTTGTCAGGTATTCATGATTATAACTTATAATAACAATGAATCAATAGTTTTTAATTTTGGTCTATAAAAGGAGGCATTTGCCATGCATTTAGGCATCTTGGTTTCCAGATCAAGATCATGCTTTTGCTTTCTCTCTTTGTATTTTTATAATGCTTAAGCTTTGCTTTCATTAATATCAAGTTTATGCTTTTCAATTCCTTTCCTTTACTTAGTTAACTTTTATCTTATTTAAGTTCTTATTTTGTTTATTTATTTTTCTTTCTTTCATTATGTTTAGCTAAGTTTATTATGTCAAGGTGAAAAGTTACACCAATGGTGTAAGAGTAAACTTAATATAGACTTTAATGTTTGATACTAACATGTTTTGTATTTGTTATCTTCTTCACTCTTTAATACTTTGCTTGTTAAATGACTAATCTAGATTTATATTGTATAACATTTGGTATAACAAATACTTGGCACTCTCATAAGCCATACTGTATGGTATAACCGACACCTGAGCTATGAAAGGAACTTGATTTTTTGTTAACATAAGTTATAATCATTAATGCCTGACGAGATTTACAAGTATTAGCATTAATCAAATAAGATAACTAATGTGATCATGTTAACCATTTATAATCTAATTAGAACCTTCTTTGGTGTGGTTTCCAATTGAATAATGAGAGTTTATACTATACTTGTTTCACATACCATTAGTGGAACCTCTAAGCTTGACATTTGTTATTATCATTGTTTAATCCTTACATTAATATTCCATCTCAAAGTTCTCATCATCATCTTCTTCTTCTCCTTCTTTTATTATTATTATTATTATTATTATTATTATTATTGGTATTAGTACTAATAGTACTACTACTACTATTATTATTGTTATTGTTATTGTTATTGTTATTGTTATTGTTGTTGTATTATTGTCATCTATAATTTATACAATTAACCTCCCTATGGTTCGACTCCGGTCTTGTCGGGTTATTTATTACTTCGACACTCCTGCACTTGGGAGAAGACATCAATCTTTCAGTCATGTCAAGTTTTTGGCATTGTTGCTGGGGGGATAAGTTCTTGTACAAATTATAGTATTTATTTTATTTTCACTTTTCTTGTATATAACTTTGTTTCTTTTCTCTTGTTTCTTCTTCTTATAAGAGTATGGTTATGTATATCAAGTGGTAGACTTTCTAGGGTATTCTCATCATTTTCAAAAAATATAGCCGAAGAAGATAATCAATCACTTTACAATGAGAATAATGAGAATAACCGTGTTAGAACATTTAGAGACCACATGAATCCCACAAGAATAAGTGCACAATCATTCATAGTTTTTCCTGCTAATGCATCTCATTTTAGTTTTAAGCTAGGCATTATTCAACTTTTACCTTCTTTTCATGGCTTAGATTTAGAAAATCTATACTTACATTTAAGGGAATTTGAGGAGGTCTGTAACACCTATAATGACTTAAATTATAGCATTAACACCATCAGATTAAAGCTTTTTCTTTTTTCATTAAAAGATAAAGCTAAAACATGACTATAAAATTTGAAACTAGGATCCATTCGTGCTTGGGATGAAATACAACAACAGTTTTTAAAGAAGTTTTTCCCATCTCACAGAACAAACTCATTCAAAAGATAAATCACCACTTTCACTCAAAAACTAGGATAAATATTTTACCAATGTTGGGATAGGTATCGAGACTTGCTTAATACTTGCCCTCATCATGGTTTTGAAACATGGAGATTGGTTTCACATTTTATGAAAGGTTAACACCTAGAGATAGGCAAATGGTTGAATTGATGTACAATGAAATTTTTGAAGATAAAGACCCTGATGAAGCAATGAAGCACTTAGACTTGCTAGATGAAAATGCTCAAAATTGGGACACCGCGGGTACTTATAAGGCATCGAGTAAAACTCAACCTCATACATCTAGTAAAGGTATGTACAACCTTAGGGAAGATCATGACCTCCAAGCCAAGTTTGCATCTTTAGCTAGAAAAGTCGAGGCACTAGAATTGAAAAAGAGTGGTCAATTAAAATTTGTTGAAAACATTTTTTGTCAAATATATAAAACAAATGAACACTCAACCAATAACTGTCCAACTACTAAGGCTCTTTTAATTTTATGTTCTCCAAAAAAGCAAGAAATTATAGGACAACTAGGGTCTTTATATTTCAAAGCATTATTGTTCTGAAGAATGACTCTTACTTGTTCACCTAAAAAGGCTTCCTTTTTCACATTCAGTTCCTCTTCACAGTGCATAGATCTTTCAAAAATTTAGCATAGGAAGGAACATATTTAATAGCATCCAGCAAAGTTATATTGATTCTTACCTATTTGAAAGTTTTAAAGATTTCATAGTTGTGATTGACTTTCCTTTGTTTGGTCATGACATGAGGAAATTGAAGTACTAGTGGGGAATCAGTCTTTTCTTCGTAAATTTCAGATTCAACCCCTTCCTTACCCTCAAAGAATGACTCATCATCTTTCTCATAAGATTCAAGAGTGGGTTTTTCAATAACCTTACCACTGCAAAGAGTAGTGACTGATTTGACTTGATCCATGTGTTGACTTCCATAACTACTTGCATTTGCATTGTATTGCCACTTGGTATTTTGTTATGGTTAAGATGGAAACTTACCTTTCTCTTGGAAACTAAGAGCAGATGTTAATTTAGCAAGAGTATCTTTAAAATCTGTCATGTTTTGAGCAAGTTGAGTATTGATTGTCTCTTGCTTTTCAATGAATGCATGCAATGTTTCCTCAAGATTTCTTCTAGGAGGTGGAGCATAAGGAGGTGCATATCCATGAGAATTTTGGAAATTATGGTGTGCTTGAAACGGTGGTTGTGAAGTTTGTGCATTGTTGTTCTCACTCTTCCAACTGAAATTTGGGTGATTCCTCCAACCAGGGTTGTATGTTTGGGAGTATGGGTTGTGGTTGGCCCTTTGAAAACTGTTTAAAGCATGGGCTTGTTCATGGAGACATTCTTTAAAAGAAGGCAAGGTTGGACAATCGTTGGTTGAGTGTTCATTTGTTTCACAGATTTGACACACAATGTTTTCAACAGATTTTAATTGACCACTCTTTTTCAATTCTAGTGCCTCGACTTTTCTAGCTAAAGATGCAAACTTGGCTTGAAGGTCATGATCTTCCCTAAGGTTGTACATACCTCCACTAGATGTATGAGGTTGAGTTTTACTCGGTGCCTCATAAGTACCCGCGGTGTCCCAATTTTGAGCATTTTCAGCTAACAAGTCTAAGTACTCCATTGCTTCATCAGGGTCTTTATCTTCAAAAGTTCCATTGCACATCAATTCAACCATTTGCCTATCTTTAGGTGTTAACCCTTCATAGAAATGTGAAACCAATCTCCATGTTTCAAAACCATGATGAGGGCAAGTACTAAGCAAGTCTCGATACCTATCCCAACATTGGTAAAATGTTTCTCCTGGTTTTTGAGTGAAAGTAGTGATTTGTCTTTTGAAAGAGTTTGTTCTATGAGATGGAAAAAACTTCTTTAAAAACTGTTGTTGCATTTCATCCCAAGCACGAATGGATCCTGGTCTTAAATTTTGTAGCCATGTTTTAGCTTTATCTTTTAATGAAAAAGGAAAAAGCTTTAATCTGATGGTGTTCATGCTACAATTTAAATTATTATATGTGTTGCACACCTCCTCAAATTCCCTTAAATGCAAGTATGGATTTTCCAATTCCAAACCATGAAAAGAAGGTAAAAGTTGAATAATACCTGGTTTAAAATTAAAATGAGATGCATCAGGAGGAAAAACTATGCATGATGGTGCACTTGTTCTTGTGGGATTCATGTGGTCTCTAAGTGTTCTAGCACGGTTATTCTCATTATTCTCATTATGAAGTGATTGATTATCTTCTTCGGCCATATTTTCTGAAAATGATGAGGATACCCTACAAAGTCTACCACTTGATGTACGTGACCACACTCTCATGCACGTGTAGGAATAAAATAAAAAAGAAGAAGAAAGCAAAAGAAGGAGGAAGAAAACAAAATAAAAAGAAACAAAAGAAAAGAAACAAAGTTATATACAAGAAAAGTGAAAAGAGAAAATAAAATAAATACTATAATTTATACAAGAACTTACCTCCCCGGCAACGGCGCCAAAAACTTGACACGACTAAAAGATTGATGTCTTCTCCCAAGTGCAGGAGTGTCGAAGTAATAAATAACCCGGCAAGACCGGGGTCGAACCACAGGGAGGTTAATTGTACAAATTATAAACAACAATTATAAAACAACAATAACAACAACAGTAATAATAATAATAATAATAATAATAATAATAAAATCTGTCATGTTTTGAGCACGTTGAGTATTGATTGTCTCTTGCTTTTCAATGAATGCATGCAATGTTTCCTCAAGATTTCTTCTAGGAGGTGGAGCATAAGGAGGTGCATAAGGAGGTGAATTTTGGAAATTGTGGTGTGCTTGACTCAGTGGTTATGAAGTTTGTACATTGTTATTATCACTCTTCCAACTGAAATTTTGTGATTTCTCCAATCAGGGTTGTATGTTTGCGAGTATGGGTTGTGGTTGGCCCTTCGAAAACTATTTAAAGCATGGTCTTGTTCATGGAGACATTCCTTAAAAGAAGGCAAGGTTTGACAATTATTGGTTGAGTGTTGATTTGTTTCATATATTTAAGACACAATATTTTCAATAGATTTTAATTGACCACTCTTTTTGTTGCGATGTCGTGGCGCACAAATTAATTACCCTAGCTTAAAACACAACACACAAGATAGTATAGAGCAAGTAAGGGGTCGATCCCACAAGGAAGATTTAGTTCAGATTTTTATGCTATATGTTATGTAATTGGGGGGTTTTGATTTGTGATGATCTAAACTATGGAAGAAATTAAACTAGCAAACAAAATCAATTGAAATCGAAATTTATCAAGAAAACAAACCTTGGTTGCAAGCACACATCCACCAATGGAAATTAGAACCGATCCTTGAAACAAAACTACAATTTATATTCTGAATTTTTATCTTTTCTTAATGTTGGTTAATTAACGGATCCGCCGTATAATTAACCCTAACCAACAAATAATCACAATGTCCGCATTAATGATTTAGTTCAATGGCAGCCTTAAGAACTAGATATTTGAGTGTTTTCCCTAAGTTTAATAATGTAGTTCCGCCACAATTATCAAGCTTAGTTGCTTCAGAAGTTCATACATCACAACTCCGGTTTTGATATCAAACTTAGCAATAAATTGTTCACAATAATAACTTAGAGTTCCGTTCTAGCAATTATCAACAACAATCATAGAAAATATGCATAGGAAAACAACCATACTTATTCATAATATAAACTGAAAATAAAAGGGAAGAATAAATCTCACGGTTCTTGAAATCCGAAGGTTTGTTGTGTCCTTGCAACCAAGAAAAGAGCTTAGCCTTGCATAACCATTGAACAACTACTCTTAAAGAATGAAGAGAGCATGATTTTTTGGGTTTGTAGAGGAGAGAATTTGTGTTTCTTCACTTCTGGCTGCTGCCCCCCTTCTCTCCTCTCTCTCTTTCTTTTTATATGCTAAGAAACCCTAGTTCCTAATTTACAAAGTAGTCCTCCCTTAAGTTGACAATTGACATTTAAGTACTTCTATAACTATTTTCCCTAAAAAAGAGAAATAGCCTTGCATGAAATCTTCAAACTCTGACTTAGAGGAGCTAAATTGCTGATATAAAAACTTGGATGACGGTTTAGAAGCTTCGAAACGTAATTTGGACTCATTTCTTCACGAAACCTGATTGCTGGCAGAATTCATTTGTCATCTTTGAAAAATCATATCTCCCTCATATGACATCGTTTTTGGATGACATTGGGAGCGTTTATAGTCCTTTGAGTCAGGAATCCAAAACAATTGAGTTTGCATAAATTGGACTCCTATAGCTCCAGATATTGAATTTTGAATAGACAAAGGTCAACAGTGGCAGAATGTGAGATTTGACTTTGAAGGATGTGATTTCCATGATCTTCCTCTTTTTATTTTTCTTGCATTGCATTTACAGAAAGGTATGGATGTTAGCTTTTTATTGCCACTAGAATCACTTCATTTCAATCTCTAGAACTCACGCTCTGCACAAAACATTGACTAAACGTCAAATCTGCCAATTATCTCCAATTTACTCCTTTTTGCATTTTTCATCCAAAAGTGCCTTCAAAACATAAAACAAAGAATATCAAGGCATTTTACATATAAAAGATGGACAAAACATTAGGTAAATATGGGTGAAACTATCGAATAATATGGTTACATCACTTTTTCAATTCTAGTACCTCGACTTTTCTAACTAAAGATGCAAACTTGGCTTGTAGGTCATGATCTTCCCTAAGGTTGTGCATACCTCCACTAGATGTATGAGGTTGAGTTTTACTCGGTGCCTCATAAGTACCCGCGGTGTCCCAATTTTAAGCATTTTCAGCTAACAAGTCAAAGTACTTCATTGCTTCATCAGGGTTTTTATCTTTAAAAGTTTCATTCCACATCAACTCAACCATTTGCCTATCTCTAGGTGTTAACCCTTCATAAAAATGTGAAACCAATCTCCACGCTTCAAAACCATGATGAGGGCAAGTACTAAGCAAGTTTCAAAACCATGATAAGGGCAAGTATTAAGCAAGTCTCGATACCTATCCCAACATTGGTAAAATGTTTCTCCTGGTTTTTTAGTGAAAGTGGTAATTTGTCTTTTGAAAGAGTTTGTTCTGTGAGATGGGAAAAACTTCTTTAAAAACTGCTATTGCATTTCATCTTAAGCACGAATGGATCATGGTCTCAAATTTTGTAGCCATGTTTTAGCTTTATCTTTTAATGAAAAAGGAACAAGCTTTAATTTGATGGTGTTCATGGTACAATTTGAGTCATTATACGTGTTACAGACCTCCTCAAATTCCTTTAAATACAAGTATGGATTTTCTAAATCTAAGCCATGAAAGAAAGGTAAAAGTTGAATAATGCCTAGCTTAAAATTAAAATTAGATGCATCAGGAGGAAAAACCATGCATCATGGTGCACTTGTTCTTGTGGGATTCATGTGGTCTCTAAGTGTTTTAACACGGTTATTCTCATTATGAAGTGATTGATTATCTTCTTCGACCATATTTTCTGAAAATGATAAGGATACCCTAGAAAGTCTACCACTTCATGTACGTGACCACACGCTCATGCACGTGTAGGAATAGAATAAAAGGAAGAAGAAAACAAAAAAAGAAGAAACAAAACAAAAGAAACAAAGTTATATACAAGAAAAGTTAAAAGAGAAAATAAAATAAATACTATAATTTGTACAAGAATTTACCTCCCCGGCAATGGCACCAAAAACTTGACACGAATAAAAGATTGATGTCTTCTCCCAAGTGCAGGAGTGTCAAAATAATAAATAACCTGGCAAGAATGGGGTTGAACTAGAGGGAGGTTAATTGTATAAATTATAGATGACAATAATACAACAAAAATAACAATAATAATAGTAGTAGTGGTGGTAGTAGTAGTAATAGTACTACTACTTCTACTAATAATAATAATAATAAAGAAAAAGAAGGAGAAGAAAAAGAAGAAGATGAGAACTTTGAGATGGAATATTAATGTAAGGATTAAATAACGATAACAATAAATGTCAATGTTAGAGGATCCACTACTGATATGTTAAACAAGTATATTATAAACTCTTATTATTCAATTGAAAACCACACACAAAGGAGGTTCCAATCAATTATAAATTGTTAAGATCATTGCATTAGTCATCTTATTTGATTAATGCTAATACTTGAAAATCTCCTCAGACATTCATGATTATATGTTAACAACAAATCAAGTTCCTTTCATAGCTCAGGTGTCGGATATACCATACAATATGGGCTATGAGAGTGTCAAGTGTTTGTTGTACCAAGTGTTATCTAACATAAATCTAAATTAGTCATTTAATAAGTAAAATATTAAAGAGTGAACAAGATAACAAATACAAAACATGTTAGTATCTGATTAGTACTTAAAAGTTAAGTTTACATTATACTTATTCTTACACCATTAGTGTAACCTTTTGCATTTTTATCAAGGTTTTATATCATCATTTTGCACTTGAAGTATCAATAACTCCTTAACTAAAACATGTTTTATAATAATATATCTAATAATATAAGATACCTTTAATTTGTGTTAAATGTTCATTTGAAATGCAGGTCTATCACATAAATGAAAGGATTGATTGATGAATTTAAGAACTGAAATTGAAAGGATAAAAAGATGGCCCAACTTAGAAAAGAGA
This sequence comes from Populus euphratica, assembly GCF_000495115.2. Lineage (NCBI taxonomy): Eukaryota > Viridiplantae > Streptophyta > Magnoliopsida > Malpighiales > Salicaceae > Populus > Populus euphratica. The sequence continues at coordinate 66,621 of NW_011500547.1, forward strand.
TGTCGATGCAATCCAAACCAGAACACTGTTCGGTAATTGGGTCATATCTAGAGCTATAGATATCAGATTTAGGTCTACTTTATATGGATGGAAAGGTAAGACATAGGCCTACAAGTTTCATAGGAGCCCAAGATCTAAAAAGGCCATTTTCAAGTCCAAATTGTAGCAACAACAAAGAAGCCCGAATTTGTCCTCCAGCCCGAGCACTGTTCAGTATTTTGGCCATATTTGGAGTTATAAAAGTCAAAATGAGCTGAATGTTTTACACAAGAAAGCTGAGACAATTTCCTATAACTTTCATGTTTTTGAGTGGCTCTAATTTTGACGTTATCAATGATGTTTTAGGCAGACAAGAGAAGATAAGGATTGTCACCAAGTTAAGAGTTGGCCACCCACTCATCAATTAGTCATCAAATCAATAGTTCCTAATTTTGGCTTATAAAAGGAGGCATTTGCCATGCATTTAGGCATCTTGGTCTCCAGATCAAGATCATACTCTTGCTTTCTCTCTTTGTATTTTTTGTAATGTTTATGCTTTGCTTTCATTAATATTAAGTTTATGCCTTTCATTTCCTTTCCTTTACTTAGTTAACTTTTATCAAGGTTTAGTGTAAACAATGTCAAGGTGAAAAGGTTACACTAATGGTGTAAGAATAAGTATAGTGTAAACTTAATATGGACTTTAATGTTTGATACTAACATGTTTTATATTTGTTATCTTATTCACTCTTTAATACTTTGCTTGTTAAATGACTAATCTTGATTTATGTTGTATAACACTTGGTACAACAAATGCTTGGCACTTTCATAGCGTTGTATAACATTTGGTACAACAAATGCTTGGCACTTTGATAGTTCATACTGTATGGTATAACTGACACCTGAGCTATGAAAGGAACTTGATTTTTTGTTAACATAAGTTATAATCATGAATGCTTGGCGAGACTTACAAGTACTAGCATTAATTGAATAAGATGACTAATGTAATCATGTTAACAATCTATAATCTGATTGGAACCTCCTTTGTGTGTGGTTTCCAATTGAATAATAAGAGTTTACACTATACTTTCTTTGCATACCATTAGTATTATTATAATTTGTTCTCAAATTCTTCTTCTTCTTCTTCTTCTTTATTATTATTATTAGTATTATTATTATTATTATTATTATTATTATTGTTGTTGTTGTTGTTGTTGTTGTTGTTGTTATTGTTGTTGTTGTTGTTATTGTTATTGTTATTTATAATTTGTACAATTAACCTCCTTGTAGTTCGACCCCGGTCTTGCCGGGTTATTTATTACTTCGACACTCCTGCACCTGGGAGAAGACATCAATCTTTTAGTCGTGTCAAGTTTTTGGCGTCGTTGCCGGGGAGGTAAGTTTTGTATAAATTATAATATTTATTTTATTTTCTCTTTTCACTTTTCTTCTATATAACTTTGTTTCTTTTCTCTTGTTTCTTCTTCTTTTGTTTTCTTCTTCCTTTTATTCTATTCCTACACATGCATGAGAGTGTGGTCACGTACATCAAGTGGTAGACTTTGTAGGGTATCCTCATCATTTTCAGAAAATATGGCCGAAACTTTGTAGGATATCCTCATCATTTTCAGAAAATATGGCCGAAGAAGATAATCAATCACTTCATAATGAGAATAATGAGGATAATCGTGCTAGAACACTTAGAGACTTCATGAATCCCATAAGAACAAGTGCACTATCATGCATAGTTTTTCCTCTTGATGCATCTCATTTTAATTTTAAACCAGGCATTATTCAACTTTTACCTTCTTTTCATGGCATAGAATTGGAAAATCCATATTTGCATTTAAGGGAATTTGAGGAGGTTTGAAACACATATAATGATTCAAATTGTAGCATGAACACCATCAGATTAAAGCTTTTTCCTTTTTTATTAAAAGATAAAGCTAAAACACGGCTATAAAATTTAAGACCAGGATCCATTCGTGATTGGAAAGAAATGCAACAATAATTTTTAAAGAAGTTTTTCCGATCTCATAGAACAAACTCTTTCAAAAGACAAATCACCACTTTCACTCAAAAACCAGGAGAAATATTTTACCAATGTTGGGATAGGTGTCGACACTTGCTTAGTACTTGCCCTCATCATGGTTTTGAAACATGGAGATTGGTTTCATATTTCTATGAAGGGTTAACACCTAAAGATAGGCAAATGGTTTTTTATGAAGGGTTAACACCTAGAGATAGGCAAATGGTTGAATTGATGTGCAATGGAACTTTTCAAGATAAAGACCCTGATGAAGCAATGGAGCACTTAGACTTGTTAGCTGAAAATGCTAAAAATCGGGACACCGTGGGTACTTATGAGGCACCGAGTAAAACTCAACCTCATACATCTAGTGGAGGTATGTACAACCTTAGGGAAGATCATGACCTTCAAGCCAAGTTTACATCTTTAGCTAGAAAAGTCGAGGCACTAGAATTGAAAAAGAGTGGTCAATTAAAATCTGTTGAAAACATTGTGTGTCAAATCTGTGAAACAAATAAACACTCAACCAACGATTGTCCAACCTTGCCTTCTTTTAAGGAATGTCTCCATGAACAAGTTTATGCTTTAAACAGTTTTGAAAGGCCCAATCATAACCCATATTTGCAAACATACAATCCTGGTTGGAGAAATCACCCAAATTTCAGTTGGAAGAGTGACAATGCACAAACTTCACCACCATAGTTTCAAGCACACCATAATTTCCAAAATTCTTATGGATATGCACCTCCTTATGCTCCACCTCCTACAAGAAATTTTGAGGAAACTTTGTATGCATTCATTGAAAAGCAAGAGACAATCAACACTCAACTTGCTCAAAGCATAACAAATTTTAAAGATACTCTTGCAAAATTCACATCTGCTCTCAGTTTTTAAGAGAAAGGTAAGTTTCAATCTCAACCACAAAAAAATCCCAAGGGGCACTACAATGCAAATGCAAGTAGTCTTGGAAGGCAACACATGGATCAAGTCAAATCAGTCACCACTCTTCGTAATGGTAAGGTTATTCAAAAACCAATTCTTGAACCTTGTGAGAAAGACGATGAGTCAATCTCTGAGGGTAAGGAAGGGGTTGAATCTGAACATTGCAAAGAAAAGACTGATTCCCCACTAGCACTTCTATTTCCTCATGCCATGACCAATCAGGAAGAAATCGAGGATGAAAAAGGCACCGAAAATATTAATGCAGATCTTTTATCAAAAGCGACAACAGATTCTACACCCGACATCACACCAATCGATGATCACTTTCCTCATGCCTTGGTTTGCTAAAAATATCAATTTTCTTGCTTCAGGATTTTTGCCAGCTCACTAGAGTACCGAAGACAAAAGAAAATTTTTAAGCAACGTGCAAATTTTTTATTGGGATAACCCCTACTTATTCAAATATTATCCTGATCAAATATTTCAAAAATGCAATCTCGACAATGAGGTAAGTAATTTCATTAAATTTTGTCACTCTAAAGCACGCGGGGATCATTTCTAGTAAAAAAAAAAAAGGATTGTAGAAATCTTACAAAGTGGATTTTTTTGGCCCACTGATTAGTACTTAAAAGTGCATTTTTTATCAAGGTTTTATATCATCATTTTGCACTTGAAGTATCAATAACTCCTTAACTAAAGCATGTTTTATAATAATATATCTAATAATATAAGATACTTTTAATTTATGGTAAATGTTCATTTTAAATGCAGGCCTATCACATAAATGAAAGGATTGATTGATGAATTTAAGAACTGAAATTGAAAGGATAAAGAGATGGCCAAACTTATCTTTATGTTCTTATTTTGTTTATCTATTTTTCTTTCTTTCTTTATGTCTAGCTAAGTTTATTATGTCAAGGTGAAAAGGTTACACTAATGGTGTAAGAATAAGTATAGTGTAAACTCAATATGGACTTTAATGTTTGATACTAACATGTTTTGTAGTTGTTATCTTGTTCACTCTTTAATACTTTGCTTGTTAAATGACTAATCTTGATTTATGTTGTATAACAATTGCTACAACAAATGCTTGGCACTTTCATAGCCCATACTGTATGGTATAACCGACACCTGAGCTATAAAAGGAACTTCATTTGTTGTTAACATAAGTTATAATCATGAATGCTTAACGAGATTTACAAGTATTAACACAAAATTTACAAGTATTAGCATTAATTGAATAAGATGACTAATGTAATCATGTTAACAATCTATAATTTGATTGGAACCTCCTTTGTGTGTGGTTTCCAATTGAATAATAAGAGTTTATACTATACTTGTTTGACATAACATTAGTGGATCCTCTAACCTTGACATTGTTTGTTATCATTGTTTAATCCTTACGTTAATTTTCCATCTCAAAGTTCTCATCAACTTTTCTTCTTTTTCTTTATTATTGTTATTATTATTGTTATTATTATTATTATTATTACTATTACTACTACTACTACTACTACTACTACTACTAGTATTATTAGTATTATTATTGCTACTATTATTATTGTTGTTATTGTTACTATTGTTGTTGTTTATAATTGTTGTTTATAATTTGTACAATTAACCTCCCTATGGTTCGACCCCGGTCTTGCCGGGTTATTTATTACTTCGACACTCGTGCACTTGGGAGAAGACAACAATCTTTTAGTCATGTTAAGTTTTTGGCGCCGTTGCGGGGGAGGTAAGATTTTGATATTATTATTGTGTTTTTTTGTTACTTATATTTGTTTCAGTTTGTTTCAGGTGTGTCAATGTTCGTTATTTCAGGTGATATCTTCTATACTCTATCTTTCTACCTTAGAACATTGAGGACAATGTCTCATTTTGGTTGGCGGGAGAGGGTAGTAGTTGATAAAAAAAAATTGTTTTCCATTTCATAAAGCATGTGCATAATTGTTGTTACTAGGATGGCAGAGTAAAGGAGCTCTTTTGTTAAAGTGACTCTTGAGACGCATCTTAGTAACCATTCTTAACGAGGTCTATTATAATACTTCTTGAAATATTCAGATTTACAAACTCTTGCATTATTATCACTTAATTCTGCTCATATACTCATTTAACATGTATTCTTAAACCTTAATTTTCACACACACACTTTAACATATGATTGTGGGTTGCACATTGGATTATTACATTATTTATGTTCTTTTGTTAAAGGTAACAACTAAGGGAAAAGGGATTGTATATAATTAAAAAAAAATGATAATAATAAAAATATAGATAAGTTTGGTTTTGTAGCCTCCATAACCTAAGCAATTAAGCTCGAAGGGGTGTTTTAACACCAATACCCTAAAGTCAACTGACTTGGGAGCTATTAGCCTAATGCTTGTTACATGGGTTAAGGAGAAAAGCTAAAGGGAATCAAACATTGCACTATCTACAAATCAGTATCTGCGACCTGAGTTACTAAGCTCCTAGGGGTGTCTTAACACCTAATGTCCTAAGACCAACTGGTCAGGGAGTCATTAGCTGAAAGCTCATTACTTGGGTTAAAGATGCATGGTGTTTTTAAATTATATGTATATATATGTAAAAGAAAAAAGAAGAAGAAAAAAAAGAGATAAAAATAATAATCCCAACCCAAGAAAGTTAACCTTAAACATTAGAACAAAAATTTTGTTTTCTTCCAAGAAAGCCCCATAATTATGTGTTGATACATTGAGGACAAAAGAAAGGTTTATGAATATCTTGTTAAGAGGTATTGAGCAGGTATATAAATTTAACGAGAGTTTGTTTATCTAGATAGATTAATGGAAGTTAAATGATGAATACCTTGCTTTGTGGAATTTGCAAATTGTTTTTATTTTTTAACGCTTTGATTACTAGGGACTAGTAATAAGCTGGTTGGGGGGTGTGATTAGTACTTAAAAGTGCATTTTTATCAAGGTTTTATATCATCATTTTGCACTTGAAGTATCAATAATTCCTTAACTAAAACATGTTTTATAATAATATATCTAATAATATAAGATATCTTTAATTTGTGGTAAATGTCTATTTTTAATGCAGGCCTATCACATAAATGAAAGGATTGATTGATGACTTGAAGAACTTAAATTGCAAGGATAAAGAGATGGCCAAACTTAGAAAAGAGATGTCGGTGCAATCCAAACCGGAACACTGTTCGGTAATTGGGTCATATCTAGAGCTATATATCTCAGATTTAGGTCCAATTTATATGGATGGAAAGGTAAGACATAGGCCTACAACTTTCATATGGAGCCCAAGATCTAAAAAGGCCATTATCAAGTCCAAATAGTAGCAACAACAAAGAAGCCCGAATCTGTCTTCCAGCCCGAGCACTGTTCGGTATTTTGGCCATATCTGGAGTTCTAGAAGTCCAAATGAGCTGAAGTTTTTACACAAGAAAGCTGAGACAATTGCCTACAACTTTCATGTTTGCAACTGGCTCCAATTTTGACGTTATCAATGACGTTTTGGGCAGACAAGAGAAGATAAAGATTGTCACCAAGTCAAAAGTTGGCCACCCACTTATCAATTAGTCATCAAATCAATAGTTCCCAATTTTGGCCTATAAAAGGAGACATTTGCCATGCATTTAGGCATCTTGGTGTTCAGATCAAGATCATGCTCTTCCTTTCTCTCTTTGTATTTTTTATGCTTTGTTTTCATTAATATTAAGTTTATGCCTTTCATTTCCTTTCCTTTACTTAGTTAACTTTTATGTTCTTATTTTGTTTATCTATTTTGCTTTCTTTCATTATGTCTAGCTAAGTTAATTATGTCAAGGTGAAAAGGTTACACTAATGGTGTAAGAATAAGTATAATGTAAACTTAATATGGACCTTAATGTTTGATACTAACATGTTTTATATTTGTTATCTTGTTCACTCTTTAATACTTTGCTTGTTAAATGACTAATCTTGATTTATGTTGTATAACACTTGGTACAACAAATGCTTGGCACTTTCATAGCCCATAATGTATGGTATAACCGACACCTGAGCTATGAAAGGAACTTGATTTATTGTTAACATAAGTTATAATCATGAATGCTTGACGAGATTTACAAGTATTAGCATTAATTGAATAAGATGACTAATGTAATCATGTTAACAATATATAATCTGATTGGAACCTCCTTTGTGTGTGGTTTCCAATTCAATAATAAGAGTTTATACTATACTTGTTTGATATACCATTAGTGGAACCTCTAACCTTGACATTTGTTATTATTATTGCTTAATCCTTACATTAATATTTGATCTCCAAGTTCTCATCATCATCATCTTCTTCTTCTTCTCTTTCTTTATTATTATTATTATTATTATTATTATTATTATTATTATTAGTACTACTACTACTACTACTACTACTACTACTACTACTACTACTACTACTACTACTACTACTACTACTACTACTACTACTACTACTACTACTACTACTACTACTACTACTACTACTACTACTACTACTACTACTACTACTACTACTACTA
>NW_011500547.1:74226-123723 GCF_000495115.2 Populus euphratica
TTTTGTCTGCCCAAAACGTCATTGATAATGTCAAAATTGAAACCACTTAAACATGAAAGTTGTAGGAAATTATCTCAACTTTCTAGGGTAACAAATTAAGGTCATTTGGACTTTTAGAACTCCAGATATTGGCCAAACACTAAACAATGCTCGGGTTGGAGGACAGATTTGGACTTCTTTGTTGTTGCTACATTTTGGATTTGAAAATAACTTTTTTAAATCTTGGGCTCCAGATGAGTTGTAGGCCTATGTCTTACCTTTCCATCCATAAAAAGTAGACCTAAATTTGAGATCTACAACTCCAGATATGACTTAATTACCGAACATTGTTCCGGTTTGGACTGCACCGGTATCTCTTTTCTAAGTTTGGGCATCTCTTTATCCTTTCAATTTTAGTTTTTAAATTCATTAATCAATCCTTTTATTTATGTGATAGCCCTGCATTTAAAATGAACATTTACCACAAATTAAAGGTATTTTATATTATTAGATATGTTATTATAAAATATGCTTTAGTTAAAGAGTTATTGATACTTTAAGTGCAAAATAAGGATATAAAACCTTGATAAAAATACACTTTTAAGTACTAATCAGATTTCATTGGTAAAACTGCAATATAAATCCCAATGACAATCCCTTTAGTTCATTTCTCTCCTCTTACCTTTCATCTCCTATCTTATTTTTCTCTCATCTATTGTGAAAATTTAAGTAATTTTCTTGTAATCTTCAACAAATTAAAAGGTATGTATTTTCATTTAATATGTTTAATGATTTTATTTTTCATATTTTTTCTTTGTTTTATTAATAATATATTTATTTTGTGTTTTTTTTTTGTATTTTGTATTTGACATGACTAAAAAATTAATGTCTTCTCCCAAGTGCAGGAGTGTCGAAGTAATAAATAACCCGGCAAGACCGGGGTCGAACCACAAGGAGGTTAATTGTACAAATTATAAACAACAACAATAGTAACAATAACAACAACAATAATAATAGTAGTAATAATAATACTAATACTAATAGTAGTAGTAGTAGTAGTAGTAGTAATACTACTAACAGTGCTCGGGTTGGAAGACAAATTCGGACTTCTTTCTTGTTGCTACAATTTAGACTTGAAAATGGCCTGTTTAAGTTTTGGGCTCTATGAAAGTTGTAAGCCTATGTCTTACCTTTCCATCCATATAAATTAGACCTAAATTTGAGATCCATAGCTCTAGATATGACCTAATTACCGAATAGTGTTCCGGTTTTGATTGCACTGACATCTCTTTTCTAAGTTTGGTCATCTCTTTGTCCTTTCAATTTTAGTTCTTAAATTCATCAATCAATCCTTTTATTTATCTGATAGGTCTGCATTTAAAATGAATATTTATCATAAATTAAAGGTATGTTATATTATTAGATATATTATTATAGAACATGCTTTAGTTAAGTCCTGAAATAAAACCTTGATAAAAATACACTTTTAAGTACTAATTAGTATTGTACGTAGATAAAGTCCTGAAATAAACATATAATTAAGGTAAATATTTTTCATTCCTAAAGTCTATAGTTTTTTTTTTAATTTGTTCAATATATTTTATTGTTTATATTGCCATAAAAATTGAATACTTTGTTGAATTTACCTTGTAAATGGTAATTGAATATATAGGATTAAATGTAATTATTTTATCTCAAATTTACTCTATTATGGCATGATATGTATTTAATTATTTTCTTTAATTTTAATTGTTATTGATGAATTTCTATAGATATTAGTTGAATATATAAAATTACATGTTATTTTTTTCCTATATTTTATTGTTAAATTTGTATAGATGTTAGGTTATATATAGGATTTTTCAATGAAGTCAATTGGTTTGTGGCTATTGTCAATATTTGCAGGTTTGAAAGCTTTGGGTAGTCTCCAGTATATAGAAGGTTCTGCCAAAAAAAAATTAATAATCAAATTTAATTATATAATTATTCGTATAAATTTGTATAGATGAGTAGAATAAAATCAACAGCACATCATGATCATATGGTTGGAAATTCTTCTAGCAGAAAGGATGACTTGTCCTTAGTTGCCAATCAAGAAGAGCCACTTGCGATGTTGCCTTTTCCAGCGTGATTTCACAGCACAGAGGTGATGTGCCTTCACAATGAAATTAATTCACCCACAAGTACTAGGCACATTGAAATGATGACCTTTCAATGTAAACTTTTTTAGGTTTTAGTTTTTTTTTTTAATTATAACACAATTTATAAACAACTAATTAATATTTTATTAATTTAATTTATTTTTAGGTTCTTAAACATTGAGGCCACCCGAGTAATAACATTGACATTTAAATCATCAATGGAGATACTATTATTGTAATGGAGTAAGGTTTCCAGACATTCTGATTAGAGACTTTATATCGAAGCATGGTTTAAAAGATTTCAGGTTGGTGTTAATTTCTAATTTCTAGCTTATTTTTAATAAATTCTTATTATAATTGTAAATAAATTATTTATACACAACACAAATTCAAGTGGGATAGCACACATGACAATGTTGCAAGGAGAGTGTGGGAAGAGCACGCAACCACTAGGTAACATTGAAAAGAATACAATATATATTTTTTAAAATTTATATTTTAAAATCTAATTTGCCACTTTGGAAATAGGTTGTGTGACTTTTGGTATCAATCACAAAAAAGGCAAAAAATATACAAGAGATAATGGTTTATAAAGCTAGAATGACATGGCGGTTTAGAGAGATTTCAAACTGCCATACATCCCGAGGGATATATGGCAGTAATAGATTCAGCACGTGATGTCAGAGCAATGCACACAACACTCACAGTCTGGTGCCAACAACCAGAACCGAAAAATTCATGGTTCGGTGACCACGCACACCAGTAGCTCAGTTCGGTTTGCTGCAATATGAAACAGATGGTAAGATTAATTTAAATAAAATATATCATTAATTAATTTATTGTTACTTATAAATATATTTAACTTGCAATTCTTACAAGCTACATCTCTTGGATATGAGCTGAACCCAATGAAGCTGTTTGAAGAGATGCATGTGCGGAGTGAAGACCACCACAAGGGGGTGCAACAGTTCATTAACAATCACGCTCAACACTTCGTGGTATGTTCGTTCAACCATTTTATTTTATAAATTATTATTTTCTTAAATTGAATATGATGATTTCTTTTTTAATTTTCAAGAGACCTATAATAGCTGGTTGAGGGAGACATATAGGGACGATGCTTCAACCCATCAGGATTTCAACAGTAGTTGATAAAAAAAAAATTATTTTCCATTTCATAAAGCATGTGCATAATTGTTGTTACTAGGATGGCAGAGTAAAGGAGCTCTTTTGTTAAAGTGACTCTTGAGACGCATCTTAGTAACCATTCTTAACAAGGTCTATTATAATACTTCTTGAAATATTCAAATTTACAAACTCTCGCATTATTATCACTTAATTCTGCTCATATATTTTAAACCTTAATTTACACACACACACTTTAACATATGATTGTGGGTTGCATATTGGATTATTACATTATTTATGTTCTTTTGTTAAAGGTAACAACTAAGGGAAAGGGATTGTATATAATTAAAAAACCAATTAAAAAAAAAGAAAAAAAAAAGAAAAAAAATGATAATAATAAAAATGTAGATAAGTTTGGTTTCGTAGCCTCCCTAACCTAAGCAATTAAGCCCGAAGGGGTGTTTTAACACCTAATACCCTAAAGTCAACTGACTTGGGAGCTATTGGCCCAACGCTTGTTACATGGGTTGAGGAGAAAAGCTTAAGGGAATCAAACATTGCACTATCTACATATCAGTATCTGCAACCCGAGTTACTAAGCTCGTAGGGGTGTCTTAACACCTAATGCCCTAAGACCAACTGGTCTGGGAGTCATTAGCTGAACTAAGCTCGTAGGGGTATCTTAACACCTAATGCCCTAAGACCAACTGGTCTGGGAGTCATTAGCCAAAAGCTCGTTACATGGGTTAAAGATGCATGGTGTTTTTAAATTAAATGTATATATATATTTTAAAAAAAAAGACAAAAAAAGAGAAAAAAATAATAATCCCAACCCAAGGAAGTTAACCTTCGACATTAGAACAAAAATTTTGTTTTCTTCCAAGAAAAGCCCCATAATTATCTGTTGATACATTGAGCACAAAAGAAAGGTTTATGAATATCTTGTTAAGAGGTATTGAGTAGGTATATAAATTTAACGAGAGTTTGTTTATCTGGATAGATTAATGGAAGTTAAATGATGAATACCTTACTTTGTGGAATTTGCAAATTGTTTTTCTTATTTTAACGCTTTGATTACTAGGGACTAGTAATAAGCTGGTTGGGGGGTGTGATTAGTACTTAAAAGTGCATTTTTATCATGGTTTTATATCATCATTTTGCACTTGAAGTATCAATAACTCCTTAACTAAAGCATGTTTTATAATAATATATCTAATAATATAAGATACCTTTAATTTATGGTAAATATTCATTTTAAATGCAGGCCTATCACATAAATGAAAGGATTGATTGATGACTTTAAGAACTTAAATTGCAAGGGCAAAGAGATGACCAAAATTAGAAAAGAGATGTCGATGCAATCGAAACCGGAACACTATTCGGTAATTAGGTCATATCTGGAGCTATAGATCTCAGATTTAGGTCTACTTTATATGGATGGAAAGGTAAGACATAGGCCTACAACTTTCATATGGAGCCCAAGATCTAGAAAGGCCATTTTCAAGTCCAAATTATTGCAACAACAAAGAAGCCCGAAACTGTCCTTTAGCCTGAGCACTGTTCAGTATTTTAGCCATATCTGGAGTTCTAGAAGTCTAAATGAGCTAAATGTTTTACACAAGAAAGCTAAGACAATTGCCTATAACTTTCATGTTTTTGAGTGGCTCCAATTTTGACGTTATCAATGATGTTTTGGGCAGACAAGAGAAGATAAGGATTGTCACCAAGTCAAGAGTTGGCTACCCACTCATCAATTAGTCATCAAATCAATAGTTCCCAATTTTGGCCTATAAAAGGAGGCATTTGCCATGCATTTAGGCATCTTGGTTTTCAGATCAAGATCATGCTCTTGCTTTTTCTCTTTGTATTTTTTGTAATGTTTATGCTTTGCTTTCTTTAATATCAAGTTTATGTCTTTCATTTCCTTTCATTTACTTAGCTAACTTTTATCTTATTTATGTTCTTATTTTATTTATCTATTTTTCTTTCTTTCATTATGTCTAGCTAAGTTTATTATGTCAAGGTGAAAAGGTTACACTAATGGTGTAAGAATAAGTATAGTGTAAACTTAATATGGACTTTAACGTTTGATACTAACATGTTTTGTATTTGTTATCTTGTTCACTCTTTAATATTTTGCTTCGCCCAATGGACCCAATACAAATCGGATATACGTGCTCTCCAACGCTCTCCAACACTATAGCTGAGAATTTACGAGCAGCTCGTAGTGTCTTAACCTTTGGGAGCTCCTAATCAATATCGAGCATCCAATCTAAGAAGTTTGTGGCTTTGCAGTAACACACGACTCATCTCACTAAAAAATTTGAGCAACTCTCGGCGAATATGAACAACTCCGCCAAATTGTCAAGGACATGAGATCATATATGGGTGATACATATATGTCCTCTTTTTATAGAGAGTTGAAAAATATTTATGATGGACATATTATGTCCGTATTTTATTGAGAGTTGCAAAATATTTACTGCATATTCCATGCTCACCGACAGAACTATTCCGTCGGTGATTTACCATTGGAAATACAAACAGAATTGTTCCGTCATTATATTTCCAGCGGTAATTGTTTTTGTGAGTTTTTTCTGTTTGTAAACCATTAGTTATTTATTTAGTTTTTACCTACAGAATTAGCGACAGAACTTGGAATTACAACAAACACTATACCAGTGGATGTTTTCTGTGTGGAAATTATTTGGTAAAGATTTTACCGACGAAGTGTGGTAATCTAACACCGACAAAATAGTTCCAACAGTAAAACTATTAAATGTTGTAGTGTGAAAGAATTACAATGATAATGTTATTTTTGACAACTTAGTAATGGAGGTGGTGTCTATTTCCCTTGAACTGAAAACAAAACTTTAGTTCATAGATGCTGCAAAATTAGCAAAAAAAGGAGAGAAAAGAATGCTACTGAGAAGAAGAAGGGAGTTATTTCTATCGTGATTTGCTTCTTTTATTCCCTCCCTCAGCTGCTATCCTTTGTTAGGATTCTTATCCTAAATAGAAATCCTTAATATTACTTAATTCTTTTTCTTTATATGTCTATTAAGTTTGGTTAAATCCCTCAAAATTTATATTAAAAACTGATTATGTTGTTGTCATAATTGTTTTGTAATTTATACTCTACTTCAACTTAGACTTTTATTTCTGACTAGGAAGCGTTTGTTTAATGGAAAATGGTTTCTTGGAAATCACTTTACAAACTTTTCTATGTTTATTTGTCACTAGAAAAATTAGTCAACAAAAAACACTTTCAACTTGAAGAAAAATTTGGCTTGGTTCCTAGAAAAATGTTTTTCTTTTAGGGGGCATTTGTTTTGCCAGAAAATGGTTTTCGAGAAACCACTTTTCAAACTTTTCTATGTTTGTTTAACATTAGAAAAGTTGGTCAACAAAAATTACTTTTCGAACAATGGAAAACACTTTCCAGCTAAAAGAAAATTTGACCTAGTTTATATGAAAGTGTTTTCCTTTTATTTTTTGTTGGAAAAGCTTTCCTGAAGTTGTGAAAAATTTAGAAATTTCATATTATTTACTGATTATATCAAATTTGATCCTCATTAGAATTTAATTTGTATATTAACTTTGGTCCTTATTTTGGGAGGGAAGAGTTGGGATGGGGATGAAAAAGGGGAAGAAGAAGGAAAAATAAAGGAAGAGAGAGTCAGTAGTGTGGGTATATATTAGCTTTTATAGATGGAATTACCTACGTAAACATTCCATCGATGTACTCGTCGGTAAGTCCGCTGGTGATTGTGTCATGTCACTGTTTGGAGATCCTGGTTTGAATCCATTGGTCATTCCGTTGGTAAAACCATCTGAAAAATATCCACTTCATCACACCATTATAACTTTTCAAAAATCTATATAATCCGTCGACACTACGGTCAGTATGTACTAATGAAATATGTTCGTAGGTATATATACCAATTGTATTACCAATGGAAATTGTCTGTCGGTATATACGATAAAATTTGGAGATGAAATTATATCCATCTGTAATGTTTACCAATGAAAAAATTTAGTTGGTAATTTCATTGGTGTTCGTTGACTTTCTGGTAGTACAAGTGAATTCAATATTGAAAAGTAAATTTAATTCACTTAGCAGTGGCCTTAGAAGCAAAGTTTGTAAAATTTATTTTAAGCAACTCTTTAAAAGCTTGAGCAATTTAACTTAGCTTATTCCTCCCTAATAAATTGAAGTCACAGTTACAACAGTTACAACAATTAAGTTAACTACTTTGCTTCTTATTCTAGTCCCTAACAACAACTGCAGATTGAAAGAAACTAGACAACACATATACACCATCTCAAAACAATTCAATAAGCATGAATAGAAATCAATAGCTTAATTTTGAAATAAAAATAAATAAGTACTTGAATATGAAAGAATTATAATGATAACATTATTTCTCACAACTTAATAATAGAGATGGTGTCTATTCCCCCTGAACCGAAAGTCAAAGTTTAGTTCATAGATGCTAAAAATTAATAAAAAAATAAAGAGAAAAGAACATAGCAGAGAAGAAGAAGAGAGTTGTTTGTGTTGTGATTTGCTTCTTTTTATTCCCTCCCTCAACTGCTATCTTTTGTTTGGATTCTTATCCTAATTAGGAGTCTTTAGTATTACTTAATTTTTTTTTCTTTATCTGTTTATTAAAGTTGGTTAAATCCCTCAAAATTTATGTTGAAAACTGATTATGCTGTTATAATAGCTTTTTATAATTATTACTCTACTACAACTTAGATTTTTGTTTCTAACTTGATTTCTTGCAATATCCGGTCATTTTAGCTATATTCTATCATTCATACTTGATTTGCACATTTCTTACATTTTAAGGTTCATCATTTCTATGTTAGACTCATAGCTACAGTGGAATGCTCATTGCCATTAATTTCCTCATTAGACCAGGAGACTAATCTTGTCTTTCAGCTTATGCCCAGATTTTTTCCTTCAAAATGATTTTATCTAACATGACATCATCCATAAAAGTTGTATTCGTGAATGTGTAGATGATTTAGGGCTTTCAAATCACATGATTTTGATATCTGAAGCTCAAGATATGTTTGTTTGAATCTGTAGTGTGAAAGTAGAGAATCGTGTTGCAAATAGAAAAGTTCAGCTCGATTTTGTAGGTTTGATTAGAGGTCCAAATAAACTTAGATTTCTATGCATGATACCATCCTGGAAAGCTTTTGAGTGTAGAACAAATAATGAAAAATGTTTATTAGTTGAATTTTTTTTTTGAAGAACAATGTGAGACTTATAATAAGAAAACAAATTAAAGAACAAGTTGTCAAAATGAGTTCTAATAATATTTTTTCTTTAAACATGAAATTACTCCACATGTTGAAGAATCACATATATGGCCTACAATCAAAAGACTAGAACACACAAAACAATCAAAGTTAGGAAAACAAAGTGACTAGCAGACACGAATAACAAGAGAAGGAAAAGCATTTTCGTTACAAACAGGAATTATAGCCCTCAAAATGTTGTTAGCATCAGCCTCAGATTTTGGGTCTTTTAGCATTCTGTCTTCACTCCTAACTCTAGTAACCCTTATCAATATCAAGAATTGTTAATGAAGGTGCCATGAGAGCTTCCGAGATAATGAAGATAAGCATGCACATATTATCACTTCCTTAATTTTATGCAATACTTTAACAAGTCTACGTAAGAGCGCAATAAGTGCATTTAACTTTTTTGGTTATTGGGTATATGTTATTCTGAATTATCTTTACTACTTACTAGAGTAGTTGTGCCTTGAAACATATCCTCTCTCTATCTCCTTTTCTCCCATAATTTTAATAGCAAATTAATACGAATATATAGTTTTCTTGAAATTATATCTTTTCAGAATATTTGTTGAGCGGACCTACTGGTGGTCCTTTGGATATAAAATTCACTTTGCGGCTTCTAAAGGCCTTTTGGCCGCCATTGGTGAGGGATCAAAAACTCTGCGTGACATTTTGGTAGAGAGGGTTAAGTGGTTTTACAGACGTATTATTTTTCGCAGCCGTAAGTTATTTTCACCTGTGACATGGTTCTTCTACTGCATGCAAAGGCAACACCGCAAGTCTTGGGTTGTGGGAGAATTTTTCAATTTCAGAAGTTCTTTTTTGTGATAAAATCCTATTTACATGGAACTGATATGTTCACTTTTTACTAAGGTTGGCGGAGAGATTATCTGAAAAATATACTTTTAGAGTAAATTGTACTCTAAAAAGTGATTTTATTAAGAGATTTATATATAGAAATACATGCATAGTTGTCATGGCAACATGCTACATGCATGCATGTGTGAGCTCCCATAATTTTATTTCAGAATACAAAAGAAATGGTAACCACTGTGTGTGCATCCTTTATTTTGACCAATGGGTCAGTGCTGGTCGAAGAAAAGAAAACGAGACTTAGCTTTTCCCTCCTCCATATCCCTCCCCGTAGCCGGACCCGCTACCATAACCTGAGCCAGAGCTGGATCCTCCTCCTCCACCCCCACCACCACCACCACCTCCTCCTCCTCCACTTCCTTTCCCACCCTTTCCACCACCACTTCCGCTACCGCTTCCACTTCCGCTTCCATAGCCCGACCCACTTCCAGATCCAGAGCCTTGACCGCCACCGCCACCTCCTCCACTGCCGCCGCCACCACCACCACCTTCACCACCACCTATCCCACTACCAGAACCATAGCCTGAGCCGCTACCAGACCCATAGCCAGAACCTGACCCATTGCCTCCACCACTGCCACCACCTCCACCTCCGCCACTGCCTCCACCACCTCCTCCTCCACGACCGCCAGCACCATATCCTTCACCGCTCCCGGATCCATACCCAGAACCGTAACCTGACCCAAGTCCTGAACCACCACCACCACCACCTCCTCCTCCCTGCCCCCCACCTCCACCTCCACTGGTTGCCTGCAGTGTCCTAGCAGCAAGGGTGAGGTCTACAATAAGCAAGACCAGGAAAGCAGTCCCTAACACTCTTGGACTTGCCATTTCCAGATTATACTCTCGCGGCTCAATGTATCTGTATGTTTATGCGTGTCACTCGCTATATGAGAAGCCAGTAAGTTTTGTTGACTGGAAATGCTTGAAGGGGTAGCCCTATATATAGGCATTTGAAAGGTAACAAGACAAGGTTTTTTAAAAGTATGGCACTCATTGTAAAGGTAACGAGACACGGTTTTTGAAATGTTTGTTAAATTCCCAGTACCTCTCACTTGGTGATCTTGAATATTACAGAAAGGAACGTGTGCTTTGGGTTTCTCTTTTAGTGGAGGGCGTCGGTGGTGGGGTGGTGGTACTGTGGAGGCTGTCTGTTTCTGTCTATATGCAATACAATACAAGCTTTATCCCCACCTTTTCTTTTTTGACTTTGAAGTATCTTATAATGTTTGACTTCGGCAATGGAACTAATAGCATGCATTTCCCACTCTTTATCATTCTGTTCATATTTGAACTCCATTTTTGAGCACACGTATTAATTTTCCATGTACTGGTAGCTGTCCTGTTGTGACTTGAAACATATCCTCTTTTTCTTCTTCTACATTTTTTCTTGAACAAAACATGTTAATAGAAAATGCTAATAGTTTTCAACTTTGGCGCTGTTTGTTGATGAGAGCACTATTTCAATTTCAAAATTTTTAGATTGATGGACAAAATGTTTTTTCTATTTTTAAACTCATATTTTAACTCACATTTTATTAGCACAAATTTTCCTGACATTCTGCCAATTAAATTATAAATTGTTAACATGATTACTTTAATTATATTATTCGAATAATGTTAATACTTGTAAATGTTGTTAGGTATTCATAATTATAACTTTTATGGTCATAACATCCGTATTATAATTTATTAGGGTTTTTATTTTTTTTGTAAGTAAATCTATGTTTTTAAATTTTAATATTTAAATATCAATTTTATTATTTTTTTCAGTATATGTAATTTGTTAGTGTATGTGCATGTTTTATTGTTTTTTCTCAAACAAACTTGTTGTATGAATGTATAATTTTGTACTTGTTATGGTTTGTTTCAGATTTTATAAAATTTTATTTGTTTGTAAATTATTGAAACTTTATTGAATTACCGAATTAGATGTATTGTGATGAAATAATTAATAGCTTATTTAACGAGTTTGTTTTAATTTTTATCAATGCTATTGCGAAGTTGTAATTTCTGTAAATTTATATGTATGAATTTGTATGGACGTTGATAATTGATAATAAATATTTATTAGAAGTTTTAATTAGTTTGTTGGATAATCTTGAGGTAAACCAATACTTTTGCAAGTTTATTCATTTAATTTTATAGAGGTTCGAGATTCACTCCAAGAATTACGGAGGATGAATTATTGTAATGCGGTTAAGGGTTTTATTAATTTTGAAAATCTATTCCCAGAAATTTTACTTGTTATGGTTTGTTTTAGATTTTATAAAATTTAGCACAAATTTTCCCAACATGCTCACAACAAAAATCATCCTTTAAAAAAATTCTCATTAGAAATTTACTATTTGTCAATAACATGATCAAAAGATTAATATCTTCTTCTAAATGCAGGATGTCAAAGTAATAAATAACCCTGTAAGATCGGAGTTGAACCACATGGATGTTAACTATATAAATAAAAAAAATAGATAATAATAGAAAAAGGAGTTGAAGAGAGCTTTGAGATGTGATATTGATATAATGATTAAATGAGTATAAAATAATTGTCAAGGTTAGATCATCTACTAATGGTATTTCAAATAAGTATAATATAAACTTTTTTTATTACTCAACTAGAAACCACATGCAAATGAGGTTCTAATCGGATTGTAAATTGTTAACATGATTACTTTAGTTATCTTATTCGAATAATACTAATACTTGTAAATGTTGTTAGGTATTCATGATTATAACTTATGTTAACAGCAAATCAAGTTCTTTTCATAGCATAGGTGTCGGTTATACCATACGGTTGAGCTATGAAAGTGTCAAGTATTTGTTGTACGAAGGATTATACAATATAAATCTAAATTAACCATTTAATAAGCAAAGTATTAAAAATAAACAAGATAACAAATACAAAACATGTTAGCATTCAACATCAAAAGTCTATGTTGAATTCATACTGTACTTATTTTTACACCATTAGTGTAACCTTTTCACCTTGATATAATAAACTTAGCTAAATATAATGAAGAGGAGAAATATAAATAAACAAGAGGAGAACATGATTATATAGGTATAGTAAAGGAAATGAAAGACATAAACAAGAGATTACTGAAAGCAAAACTTAAGCTTTACAAAAATATAAAGAAAGAGAGCAATAACATGATCTTAATCTAAAAAGCAAGATATCTAAATGCATGACAAATTAAATGCCTCCTTTTATAGATCAAAATTGAAAGTTATTGATTTGACGACTAATTATTAAGTGGGCGACCACATCTTGACTTGGTGACAATCCTTATCTTCTTGTTTGAACAAAACGTTATTGCAAACATTAGAATTTCAATAGATAGTCTTAATGAAAGTTCTAAGAAATGCCAATAGTTTTCAACTTTGGTGCGCTTGTTGATGAGAGCACTGTCTCACTATCAAAAATTTTAGATTGACTGATGAAATTATTATATCGATCAATAAATAATAGTAGTGACATTTGGAATAATTCTTTTTCAATTATTTGGAATATACTGCCAGACTTAGACCATCAGTAACTCTATTAGTAATAATTTAAAAATATATTTAAAAAAAAATATTTAAAAAAGAAAATAAATTAAAGTAATATACAAATCAAATATTTGTTACAAATTTAAACATTTATAAGTTCAAATAAAATTAGTCTATAATAGAGGCATTGGAGGAGGAGGAGGAGGCGGTTCTCCGCTGCGACTATAGGGTGAATAAGATGGAGCACATATATCACTCATATGTGATCTCGTCTCCATTCATACAATCATTAAAGAATAGAAAAATAAAATAAAAAAATCCTACAACATTCATACAATCAATAAAGAAAATTTTTAAAAATTCCAATAACATTCATACAATTATTAAGAGCAGAAAATATAAAGATTAAAAAAACAAAAAAAAAAGTGAAGGAAAAAGAATAATATTACCTTAATGTCATTGTGAGTTATCCCTAGCTTGGTAAGAGAGAAAAAAAGAAAGAAAATTATGTTAAATAACAAGAGAAGAAGAAAGGAAAAAGATAGGAGAAGACATACCTGAAAGTAGAGGAGAAGAGAAGAGAATACAATAGATGGGGGAGAGAAGGAGAGAGAGAGAAAAGAACGAAAGATGAAGATTTGGGAGGAGGAGAGAAGAAGTTATAGAGGAAGACATAAGAAGAGAAATGTGCTTTTAATTTTGATTTTTTTTACCAATGGTGTTTATAATGACAAATTAAATATTGTTATTTTTAATTTTTTATTGGTGTATCCGTTTGTAAAGTTTAATTAAAATTTTCAATTTTATTAAATATTTTCACAACAAGCCAAGCATTAACGATGTCTTTACCATTACAAAATTAAAAATTGATATTTTAATTTTTTTTGTCGGTGTTTTTGTTTGTAACGTTTAATTGAAATTTTGAATTTAATTGAGAATTTTCAGAAACCCGCCAACCATCATTGTTGGCATGATGAGTTGTCTATTATAAATATAGAAGTTGATTATGTAATCTAATCAATTATTAGAGTCATATTAAATATTGTATAGATAGTAATTATATGAATATGATTAATTATAGGAATTAGATCAAATCTTGTATAGTATTATTTTTGTTTCTTAGAATAAGATTGTTGCCTATTTAAATTCTACCTATATATTTCCTCTATGAAAGAGAAGAATAACATAAAAAAAATTGAGTTTGCAGACACCATTGTTTTTGTACATGGTATTAGAGCAAGGGTCCTAGAACTATTTAAAAATGAATTTCACCCTCATATTAAATATTGTATAGATAGTAATTATTGTTTTTTTTACAATTTATATACTATCTCTTTTTCTTAGTTGTTATCTTTAACAATAGAACATGAATAATGTAATAATCCAATATGCAACCAACAATCATATGTTAAAGTGTGTGTGTGAAAATAATGGTTTAAGAATACTTGTTAAATGAGTATATGAACATAATTAAGTGATAACAATGTGAGAGGTTATAAACCAGAATATTTCATTAGTTGACCAATTTATGCGACTCATAGAGGGATTAATTACAAGAGTGAAAGATTGTAGTTAGTCAATCAATTGTTTAGCAGCAGTAGTAGAGATTATGATTGGTCATGTTGAAAATGTTAGAAATTTTTGTTCCACAGCATGATCAAGAAAAGACAACAATTTATCATAAAAACCATTAACATTTAACAAACCTATGATGGTCAATGTGTTATGAGGCCCAAGAGGAAATATAAAAGATCTCTTCCACTATGCCCATACCACTTAGTAAGGCAATGAAGGCATTAACGTGTTTAAACATGATATTCATTCAATCAGACATTATGGAGACCTGTAGTTCCTCTCCAGTTGCTTTTCCAATGATCTCTCCTTATGCTAAAGCTTTAGGGAAAACCCCCAAAACTTGACTACCTCCTAAAAATACAGCTATTGACACTCCCCTCATTAACCCAAGGCTGCCTTCTCCATACACTAAATGAATCTTTCTCTCAACTAGTACCTGACCAAGATGATTTGCTGATTCTAAAAACTCTATTTCCTTCCCAAGACTGGATTCACCGAAAACACAAATGTTTCTTATGTGATGACTTGAGGAACTTACCATTTCTATACACTTTTATAACTGTTGAATGTATGGGTTGAGTAGAAATGAAGGGAAGGAAGAGAAGATTTTATAGATGAGAACTTGAAAATGTAATCATAGCACCTATATGTACACCAGTTGGAGTCTCTCTCTCTTTCTCTTTATTTATTTATTTATATTATTTAAAAAAAAACATATGTATGTATAGGTAATTATGATTATGGCTCACACCTTTCCTTGGTTTTACGTCCAAGAACATCTTAAACGTCCTTTATGGGGTAGGGATAGGCTTCTTATCTAGTTTTCTTTAAAACTAGTAAACAAGGTCTTTTTAGTCAGATTTTCAATATTATGTCGAGCATGTTCTTTATGAAAATAGGGCCATAAATCATGAATTGTAAGATGCACATCTCCACTATGATACGTCTCAAGAATCAATAGAAGATTATCTAAAGACCCTTTACTCATCTCATCCTTAATCAATTGTATTTTATCTTCACGGTTTATAGAGATCATTCTTAAAGAATGACATTTTGCATTACAAGTTTGTCTAGCATATATGTGACATACTTTTAGTCTTTTTGCACGACGTTTCTTTGCAAAAGTGCTTTTTACTATTCCAGGCATGTATGAAATAAAAGAATTGAAAGACTCACATGATAATTGGACATTTGTTTTAATTAGCCAGCGAATCTCTTCAGGAATTCCATGGTTTATTAACAACCTCAATCTTGCACACCTAGCTTGGTAAATTTTTGGAATTGCATTCTAAGACAAAGTGGAAAAATACTTTTTTAATTTTTCAATAGTGGTGTCCATTTTTTAAAATGGGAAGTGGAAAAGAGATGCAAAGAAAAGAGAAGGAATAAGGAATTGCACATATATATACACAAATATCAGTTATTATGAGAAATTGAAAGAACCGACTTAAGTCACGAAGTATCGTTATCACTTCGTTCAAAAACTTTCCTCTATCTTGGGTACTCCAATAAGGTGGCAAATCTCCTAAAGCAAGAAATTGATATTTTTAGCAAACCAAGGCATTGAACTAAAAGAAAGTAAAGATTCTTCAGGAAAGTAATCAGCGATTGAAATGATGTTGGATGTCGAATCTATTGTTACTCTTCAGAAAAGATCCGCATCAATATTTTTAGTTATTTCTTTCTGAGAATAAATCATTTGCAAATCTTCAAATTCATCCAACTTAAGTTTACTCAAAGTAGATTCAAGTTGATCATAAATTAATTCTTCAATAAAATCTACTTCTTGTAAATCATTATCATCTCCAAGTTGCTTGCAAATGTTGAAAATATTTATCTCCAATTTCATGTTTTCAAATGATAGCTTCAGTAGTCCATTCCTATAATTCATCAATGTATTTTAAGTTGCAAGAAACGAACGTCCTAAAATAACAGGAAATAAATTATATGCTTTAGCAGGTTGTGTGTCCAGGACAATCAAATCCACATGACAAATTAATTTATCTACTTATACTAACATATCTTTAACTATTCCTCTAGGCATTTTTATAGAAGTATTGGTAAGTAAGAGAGTTATAGAAGTTGGTTTTAACTCACTTAGATTGAGACTCTAAAAAACTAAATATGAAAGTAAATTCACACTAGTTCCAAGATCAAGTAACGCTCTTTCAATTTTATGTTATCCAATAAAGCAAAAAATTATAGGATAACTACGGTCTTTATATTTCAAAGCATTATTGTTTTGAAGAATGATACTTACTTGTTGGCTATAAAGGCTTTCTTTTTCACATTTAGTTTGCTCTTCACAGTGCACAGATCTTTCAAACATTTAGCATAAGAAGGAACCTGTTTAATAGCATTGTCTTTTAATGAAAAAGGAAAAAGCTTTAATATGATGGTTTTCATCCTACAATTTGAGTCATTATAGGTGTTACAAACCTCCCCAAATTCCCTTAAATGCAAGTATGGATTTTCTAAATCTAAGCCATGAAAAGAAGGTAAAAGTTTAATAATGCCTGACTTAAAATTAAAATGAGATGCACCGGGGGGGGAACTATACATGATGGTGCACTTGTTCTTGTGGGATTCATGTGGTCTTTAAGTGTTTTAACATGGTTATTCTCATTATGAAGCAACTAGTTATCTTCTTCGGCCATATTTTCTAAAAATAATGAGGATACCCTACAAAGTCTACCACTTAATGTACATGAACACACTCTCATGCTCGTGTAGGAAGAGAATAGAAGGAAGAAGAAAACAAAATAAAAGAAATAAAGTTAGATACAAGGAATGTGAAAAGAGAAAATAAAATAAATATTATAATTTATAACTCGACAAGACTGGGGTCAAACCACAAGAAGGTTAATTGTATAAATTATAGGGGACAATAATACAACAACAACAACAATAATAGTAGTAGTAGTAGTAATAGTAGTAGTAATAATAATAATAATAAAGAAGAAAAAGAAGAAGAAGAAGAAGAAGAAGTTGATGAGAACGTTGAGATGAAAGATCAATGTGAGAATTGATCAATTGAATAATAAACAATGATAAAAAAAAATATCAAGGTTAGAGGATCCGCTAATGGTATTTCAAATAAGTATAGTATAAACTCTTTTTATTATTCAATTGGAAACCACACATAAAAGAAGTTTCAATTAGATTATAAATTGTTAACATGATTACATTAGTTATCTTATTTGAATAATATTAATACTTATAAATGTTGTCAGGTATTCATGATTATAACTTATGATAACAATAAATTAAGTTCCTTTTATAGCACAGGTGTAGGTTATACTATACCGTTAGGCTATGAAAGTGCCAAGTATTTGTTGTACCAAGGGTTATACAATATAAATCTAGATTAACCATTTAACAAGTAAAGTATTAAGAGTGAACAAGGTAACAAATACAAAACAAAACATTAAAATCCATGTTGAGTTTATACTATACTTATTCTTACACCATTAGTGTAAACTTTTCACTTTGATATAATAGACTTACCTAAACATAATGAAAGAGAGAAACATAACTAAACAAGATAAGAACATAAATAAGATAAAAGTGAGCTAAGTAAAGGAAAGGTAATGAAAGACATAAACAAGATATTAATGAAAGCAAAACTTAAGCATTACAAAAATATAAAGAGAGAAAGAAAGAGCATGATCTTGATCTGGAAACCAAGATGCCTAAATACATGGCAAATGCCTTCTTTTATATGCCAAAATTGGAAATTATTGATTTGATGACTAATTGTTATATAAGTAGCCAACTTTTGACTTGGTGACAATCCTTATCTTCTTATCTGAACAAAACGTCATTGAGATATAGGAAATTGGAATTTGAACAAAATGTTGGAATTTGAACCAACCTTTCACATGAAAGTTCTAGGAAATTGTCTCAGCTTTCCAGGAAAAAAATATTGAGAGTTTTAGGCTCATGCCATAGCTTTCCATCCATATAAAGCAGACCTAAATTTTATATCTATAGCTCGAGATATAAACCCAATTACTGAACAATGTTCTAGTTTGGATTGCAGCAGTATCTCTTTTCTAAGCTTCACCATCTCTATATTCTTTCAATTTCAATACTTCAACTCATCAATCAATCCTTTTATTTATATGATAGGCTTGCATTTAGGATGAATATTTATCATAAATTAAAAGTATCTTATGGTATCAGACTTGTTATTATAAAACATGTTTTATTTTAGGAGTTATTGATATTTCAAGTGCAAAATGATGATTTAAAACCTTGATAAAAATGCACTTTTAAGTACTATTGATAAAGTTTGCTTAACTCCTTACATAATTTCAAAATGTTCAATATCGTCATATGAATCATAAATGTATGAATGTGATAGACTATAAAATCTATGGTTCTTAATGGAATAAGCAACAAAGAAACCTTGTCCCTCACTACCACTAAGTCATCGACTCCCAAGTCAAACAGGTGTTTGCCCCGAGATATTATTACAGCGAAAGATGAACAAAAATTTAGAGTTATGATTCAAAAATTAACATTTATCTCATACTATTTTGAACCTCATTTAATAACGAGAATCAATCACGTTCCACGACATGATAATGGTGGAACAAGCACATAATTATGTTCTATTTAATTATGATGAGCTAAGACCTTTTATTCAGTAAGTATATATACTACTTAAACTTTGTTAAAAATATATAATTTATATATTGTAATATTATAAACTCATATAATTTTAAAAACCTTGTAGGTAACATCGACGATATTTACTATCCAATAACTCACAACTAATCGAATCCTAAATCTTTCAATTACAAGATGAATAATTTGCGAAGTGGTTCAAAACACATGTATGTACTATCACAAACTCATTATCTCTTCCAAAGTTACTTTTGTCTTTATAGAATTCTCATTTATTGTTCATTGTTGTATATGTACAAGGTTTATCAAATAAAGAGTGTTGTTATTTCATTGTCTTCACTAAACCTGAGCCCTGAAAAAAAAGTTAAGTGCTATAACAAGTATTTTGTTAATGGATAGGTATTTCATACTGAAGAATACAAGCATGGAACAAATACATACAATAATAGTGTTTGTGTCAAGGGATCAACTTGTAGTGAGTTTGAAGTTGACTGACACGACCAAAAGATTGATGTCTTCTTTCAAGTGTAGGAGTGTTGAAGTAATAAATAACCCAACAAGACTGAGGTCGAATTATAGGAAGGTTAATTGTTTAAACTACAAATAAAGAAATCGATAATAACAAAAAAATGAGATAAATAGAGCTTTGAGATGTGATATTGATGTAAGGATTAAACAATGATAAAAACAATTGTCAAGGTTAGAGGATCCACTAATGGTATTTCAAATAAGTATAGTATAAACTATTTTTATTACATGATTAGTACTTAAAAGTACATTTTTTATCAAGGTTTTATATCATCATTTTGCACATGAAGTATCAATAACTCCTTAACTAAAGCATGTTTTATAATAACATATCTAATAATATAAGATATCTTTAATTTGTGATAAATGTTTCTTTTAAATGTAGACCTATCACATAAATGAAAGGATTGATTGATGAATTTAAGAACTGATATTGAAAGGACAAAGAGATGGCCAAACTTAGAAAAGATACGTCGGTGCAGTCCAAACTAGAACACTGTTTGGTAATTGGGTCATATCTAGAGCTGTAAATCTTGGATTTAGGTCTACTTTATATGGAAAGAAAGGTAAGACATAGGCCTACAACTTTTATATGGAGCCCAAGATTTAAAAAAAGCCATTTTGAAGTTCAAATTGTAGCAACAACAAAGAAGTCTGATTCTATCCTCCAGCCCACGCACTATTCGGTGTTTAGCCCATATTTGGAGTTCTAGAAGTCCAAATGACCTCTATTTTTTTTCTAGAAAGCTGAGACAATTTAATACAACTTTCATGTTTAAGTGGTTCTCATTTTGATGTTATCAATGACATTTTGGGTAGACAAGAGAAGATAAGGATTGTCGTCAAGTCAAAAGTTGGCCACCCACTCATCAATTAGTCATCAAATCAATAGTTTCTAATTTTGGCATATAAAAGGAGGCATTTGCCATGCATTTAGGCATCTTGGTTTCCAGATCAAGATCATGCTCTTGCTTTCTCTCTTTGTATTTTTGTAATGCTTAAGCTTTGCTTTCATTAATATCAAGTTCATGCCTTTCAATTCCTTTCCTTTACTTAGTTAACTTTTATGTTATTTAAGTTCTTATTTTGTTTATTTATTTTTCTTTCTTTCATTATGTTTAACTAAGTTTATTATGTCAAGGTGAAAAGTTACACTAATGGTGTAAGAGTAAACTTAATATAGACTTTAATATTTGATACTAACATGTTTTGTATTTGTTATTTTATTCACTCTTTAATACTTTGCTTGTTAAATGACTAATCTAGATTTATGTTGTATAACACTTGGTACAACAAATACTTGGCACTCTCATAGCTCATACTGTATGGTATAACCGACACTTGAGCTATGAAAAGAACTTGATTTATTGTTAACATAAGTTATAATCATGAATGCCTGACAAGATTTACAAGTATTAGCATTAATCGAATAAGATAACTAATATGATCATGTTAACAATTTATAATCTAATTGGAACTTTTTTTGTGTGGTTTCCAATTGAATAATGAGAGTTTATATTATACTTGTTTAACGTACCATTAGTGGAATCTCTAAGCTTAACATTTGTTATTATCATTGTTTAATCCTTATATTAATATTTCATCTCAAAGTTCTCATCATCATCTTCTTCTTCTCCTTCTTTTATTATTATTATTATTATTATTTTTGGTATTAGTACTAATAGTACTACTACTACTATTATTATTGTTATTATTGTTGTTGTTGCTGTTGTATTATTGTCATTTATAATTTATACAATTAACCTCCCTATGATTAGACTCCAGTCTTGTCGGGTTATTTATTACTTCAACACTCTTGCACTTAGGAGAAGACATCAATCTTTTAGTTATGTTAAGTTTTTGGTGTTGTTGCCGGGGGGGTAAGTTCTTATACAAATTATAGTATTTATTTTATTTTCACTTTTCTTGTATATAACTTTGTTTCTTTTCTCTTTGTTTCTTCTTCTTTTGTTTTCTTTTTTCTTTTATTTTATTTTATTCCTACATGTGCATGAGAGTATGATCATATATATCAACAATAACAAGAACAAGAACAACCAACAACAACAACAACAAGAATAATAATAATAATAAAGAAAAAGAAGAAGAAGAAAATGATGAAAACTTTGAGATGAAATATTAATGTAAGGATTAAACAATGATAATAACAAATGTCAAGGTTAGAGGATCCACTAATGATATGTCAAACAAGTATAGTATAAACTCTCATTATTCAATTAGAAACCACACAAAAAAAGTTCCAATTAGATTATAAATTGTTAACATGATCACATTAGTTATCTTATTCGATTAATGCTAATACTTGTAAATCTCATCAAGCATTCATGATTATAACTTATGTTAACAACAAATCAAGTTCTTTTCATAGCTCAGGTGTCGGTTATACCATACAGTATGTGCTATGAAAGTGTCAAGCATTTGTTGTATCAAGTGTTATATAACATAAATCAAGATTAGTCATTTAACAAGCAAAGTATTAAAGAGTGAACAAGATAACAAATACAAAACATGTTAGTATCAAACATTAAAGTCCATATTAAGTTTACACTATACTTATTCTTACACCATTAGTGTAACCTTTTCACCTTGACATAATAAACTTAGCTAAACATAATGAAAGAAAGAAAAATAAATAAACAAAATAAGAACATAAATAAGATAAGAGTTAATTAAGTAAAGGAAAGGAAATGAAAGGTATAAACTTGATATTAATGAAAGCAAAGCATAAACATTACAAAAAGTATAAAGAAAGAAAGCAAGAGCATGATCTTGATCTGGAAACCAAGATACCTAAATGCATGGCAAATGCCTCCTTTTATAGGCCAAAATTAGAAACTATTGATTTGATGACTAATTGATGAGTGAGTGACCAACTCTTGACTTGGTGACAATCCTTATCTTCTCTTGTTTGCCCAAAACGTCATTGATAACTGACATGACAAAAAGATTGATGTCTTCTCCCAAGTGCAGGAGTGTCGAAGTAATAAATAACCAGGCAAGACCGGGGTCGAACCACAGGGAGGTTAATTGTATAAATTATAAATAATAATACAATAACAATAACAATAACAACAACAACAATATTAATAGTAATACTAGCAATAATAATAATAATAATAATAATAATAATAATAATAATAATAAAGAAAAAGAAGAAGAAGAAGAAAAAAAAGATGAGAACTTTAAGATGGAATATTAATGTAAGGATTAAATAATAATAATAACAAATGTCAAGGTTAGAGGTTCCACTAATGGTATGTCAAACAAGTATAGTATAAACTCTTATCATTCAATTGGAAACGACACACAAAGGAGGTTCCAATCAGATTATAGATTCTTAACATGATTACTTTAGTCATCTTATTTGATTAATGCTAATACTTGTAAATCTCGTCAAACATTCATGATTATAACTTATGTTAACAACAAATCAAGTTCCTTTCATATCTCAGGTGTCGGTTATACTATAAAGTATGGGCTATGAAAGTGCCAAGCATTTGTTGTACCAAGTGTTATACAACATAAATCAAGATTAGTCATTTAACAAGCAAAGTATTAAAGAGTGAACAAGATAACAAATACAAAATATGTTAGTATCAAACATTAAAGTCCATGTTAGTATCAAACATTAAGTCCATATTAAGTAAATGAAAGGAAATGAAAGGCATAAACTTGATATTAATGAAAGCAAACATAAACATTACAAAAAATACAAAGAGAGAAAGCAAGAGCATGATCTTGATCTAGAAAGTCAAGATGCCTAAATGCATGGCAAATGCCTCCTTTTATAGGCCAAAATTAGGAACTATTGATTTGATGACTAATTTATGAGTGGGTGACCAACTCTTGACTTGGTGACAATCCTTATCTTCTCTTGTGTGCCCAAAATGTCATTGATAACGTCAAAATTAGAGCCACTTGAAAACATGAAAGTTGTAGGAAATTGTCTCAGCTTTCTTGTGTAAAAAATTCAGCTCATTTGTACTTCTAGAACTCTAGATAAAAAAACCAAAAGATACTAATATTCACAAATGAAGGCTCAAATCTAATTTAAAATTTTTACGGCTTTCCTTACATGACCAATTTATGCGACTTATGGAGGGATCAATCACAGGAATGAAATATTGTAGTTGGTTAATCAATTGGTCAGCAGTAGCAGCACCGATTATGATTTGTCGTGTAGAAGATGTTAGAAATTTCTGTTCCACAACATGATCAAGAAAAGACAACAACTTATCATAATAACCATTAACATTTAACAAACCTATGAGTTTATGGTGAATGTGCAATTGGGCCCAATAGGAAAAATGAAAGATCTCTTCCAATGTGCCGAGACCACCTGGTAAAGCAATGAAGGCATCACGAGCCGACATTGTGGAGACCTGAAGTTCCTCTCCAATTGTTTTTCCAATGATGTCCCCTTGTGCCAAAGCTTCAGGGACGATTCCTAAAACTTGACTACCTCCTAAAAATGCAGCTATTGACACACCTCCCATTAACCCAAGACTGCCTCCCCCATACACTAAATGAATCTTTCTCTCAGCTAGCACCTGACCAAGATGATTTGCTGATTCTAAAAACTCCTTTTCTTTCCCAGGACTAGATCCACCGAAAACACAAATATTTCTTATTTGATGACTTGAGGAACTTGCCATTTCTACACACTTCTGTATTTGTTGAATGTATGGGTTGCGTAGAAATGAAAGGAAGGAAAAGAGGGTTTTATAGATGAGAAAGTAGAAAGGCAATCATAACATCTATATGTAGGCCAGCTAGAGTCTCACACACTCTCTTTCTCTTTTTATTTATTTTATTTATTTATTTTTGAAAAAGCATGTGTATGTACTGGTAGTTGTGATTGTGGCTCATATTTTCCCTTGGTTTTACGTCCAACAACGACTTAAACGCCCTCTATGGGTCGGGGATAGGCTTCCCATCCAGTTTTCTTAAAAACTAACAAACGGGGTCTTTTTTAGTCAGATTTCCAAGACTATATCGAGCATGTTCCTTATGGAATATTGGCCATAAATAATGAATTGCACGATGCACATTTCCACTAGGATGCGTATCAAGAGTTAATAGAAGATTATCTAAAGACTCCTTACTCAGGTCATCCTTAATGAATTGTATTTTATCTTCACGGTTTATAGATATCATTCCTAAAGAATGACATTGTGCATTACAAGTCCATCTGGCACATCGATGACAGACTTTCAGTCTTTTTGCACGACGTTTCTTTGTAAAAGTGCTTTTACCTGTTCCAGGAATGTGTGAAATGAAGGAGTTAGAGGACTCACCTGATAATCAGACCTTTGCTTCAATCAACCAGCAAATATCTTCAGGAATTCCATGATTCATTAACAATCTCAATCTTGCACATCTAGCACGGTAAATTTTTATAATCGCATTCTCAGGTAGAGCGGGAAAATACTTTTTTAATTTTTCAAGATTAGTGTCCATTTTCAAATGAGAATTGGAAGAAAGATTCAAAGAATTGCATAAATATATACACAGATATCAATTATTATGGGAAACTGAAAGAACCGACTTAAGTCATGGAGTATCGTTGTTTTCCATTTGACCGGGGTGAGAGAAACTAGCAAAAATCACTCAAAAAGAAACACAAAAACAATGTAAGAAAAACAAAATAATCAACCTTTATCTACAAGATCATTCAAACCAGTTGATTCATTTTCACTAGAAAAATTATCAAAGTAAGCTTTCAAACGATGTCCATTTTCCTTAAAAACATTGTCATTCATTGAATTCTCAATATCACAGGCCCCATAAGGATTGCTCCATCTTGATCTTAGCTCTATAGGGAATGAATAGAGTTGAGAATTATAAAATAAAACTTTTTGACCAGTATCAACTTTTTGGCAATTTTCACAAGTTTTACAGAATGCATGCGTGTCCTTGAACATGGTGGGCCAATAAAATCCATTTTGAAAGATTTTTACAGCTATCTTTTTTGATGAAAAATAACTCCCACATGCTTCAGAATGACAACGTTTAATAACACTACTAACCTCATTATCGGGAATGAATATTTGAAATATTTGATCAGGATAATATTTGAATAAGTTAGGGTCATCCCAATAAAAGTTCGTCACTTCGTTCAAAAACTTGTCTTTGTCTTGGGTACTTCAATCAGCTAGCAAATCTCCTAAAGTAAGAAAATTGATATTTTTATCATACTAAGGCATTGGACTAAGAGAAATTAAGAATTCGTTAGAAAAGCAATCATCGATTGGTGTGATGTCAGATGTCGAATTTGTTGTCACTGTTGACAAAAGATTTGCATCAACATTTTCGGTGCTTTTTTCATATGTGATTTCTTCCTCAAAATAAATCATTTGCAAATCTTCAGTTTCATCAATCTCATTTTTACTTAAAGTAGATTCAAGTTGATCATAAACTAATTCGTCAATATGATCTACTTCTTGTAAATCATTATCATCTGTAGGTTGCTTGCAAATGTTGAAAATATTCATCTCCAATGTCATGTTTCCAAATGATAGCTTCATTAGTCCATTTCTACAATTAATCAATGCGTTAGAAGTTGCAAGAAACGGACGTCCTAAAATAACAGGAAATGAATTACATGCTTCAACAGGTTGTGTGTCTAAGACAACAAAATCCACAGGATAAATGAAAAAGGAAAAAGCTTTAATCTGATGGTGTTCATGCTATAATTTAAATTATTATATGTGTTGCACACCTCCTCAAATTCTCTTAAATGCAAGTATGGATTTTCCAATTCTAAGCCATGAAAAGAAGTTAAAAGTTGAATAATGACTGGTTTAAAATTAAAATGAGATGCATCGGGAGGAAAAACTATGCATGATGGTGCACTTGTTCTTGTGGGATTCATGTGGTCTCTAAGTGTTCTAACATGGTTATTCTCATTATTCTCATTGTGAAGTGATTGATTATCTTCTTCAGCTATATTTTATGAAAATGATGAGGATACCCTACAAAGTCTACCACTTGATGTACGTGACCACACTCTCATGCACGTGTAGGAATAGAATAAGAGGAAGAAGAAAATAAAAGAAGAAGAAATAAGAGAAAAGAAACAAAGTTATATACAAGAAAAGTGAAAAGAGAAAATAAAATAAAAATAATAATTTATACAAAACTTACCTCCCCGGCAACGACGCCAAAAACTTGACACGATTAAAAGATTAATGTCTTCTCCCAAGTGCAGGAGTGTTGAAGTAATAAATAACCCGGCAAGACCGGGGTCGAACCACAGGGAGGTTAATTGTATAAATTATAAATAACAATAATACAATAACAATAACAACAACAACAACAACAACAACAATAATAATAATAGTAATAACAATAACAATTATAATAATAATAACAATAATAAAGAAAAAGAAGGAGAAGAAGAAGAAAAAGATGAGAACTTGGAGATGGAATATTAATGTAAGGATTAAACAATGATAATAACAAATGTCAAGGTTAGAGGTTCCACTAATGGTATATCAAACAAGTATAGTATAGACTCTTATTATTCAATTGGAAACCACACATAAAGGAGGTTCCAATCAGATTATAAATTGTTAACATGATTACATTAGTCATCTTATTCAATTAATGCTAATACTTGTAAATTTTGTCAAGCATTCATGATTTTAACTTATGTTAACAACAAATCAAGTTCTTTTCATAGCTCAGGTGTCGGTTATACCATACAGTATGGGCTATGAAAGTGCCAAGCATTTGTTGTGCCAAGTGTTATACAACATAAATCTAGATTAGTCATTTAACAAGCAAAGTATTAAAGAGTGAACAAGATAACAAATACAAAACATGTTAGTATCAAACATTAAAGTCCATATTAAGTTTACATTATACTTATTCTTACACCATTAGTGTAACCTTTTCACCTTGACATAACTAACTTAGCTAGACATAATGAAAGAAAGCAAAATAGATAAACAAAATAAGAACATAAAAGTTAACTAAGTAAAGGAAAGGAAATGAAAGGCATAAACTTGATATTAATGAAAGCAAAGCATAAACATTACAAAAAATACAAAGAGAGAAAGCAAGAGCATGATCTTGATCTGGAGACCAAGATGCCTAAATGCATGGAAATGCCTCCTTTTATAAGCCAAAATTAGGAACTATTGATTTGATGACTAATTGATGAGTGGGTGGCCAACTCTTGACTTGGTGACAATCCTTATCTTCTCTTGTCTGCCTAAAACATCATTGATAACGTCAAAATTGGAGCCACTCAAAAACATGAAAGTTGTAGGAAATTGTCTCAGCTTTTGTTGTGTAAAACATTCAGCTCATTTTGACTTTTATAACTCCAGATTTGGCCAAAATACTGAACAGTGCTCGGGCTGGAGGATAGATTCGGGCTTCTTTGTTGTTGCTACAATTTGGACTTGAAAATGGCCTTTTTAGATCTTGGGCTCCTATGAAACTTGTAGGCCTATGTCTTACCTTTCCATCCATATAAAGTAGACCTAAATCTGAGATCTATAGCTCTAGATATGACCCAATTACCGAACAGTGTTCTGGTTTGGATTGCATCGACATCTCTTTTCTAAGTTGGGCCATCTTTTTATCCTTTCAATTTCAGTTCTTAAATTCATCAATCAATCCTTTCATTTATGTGATAGACCTGCATTTAAAATGAACATTTAACACAAATTAAAGGTATCTTATATTATTAGATATATTATTATAAAACATGCTTTAGTTAAGGAGTTATTGATACTTCAAGTGCAAAATGATGATATAAAACCTTGATAAAAATGCACTTTTAAGTACTAATCAAATTTCATATTATTTGTTGATTATATCAAATTTGATCCTCAAATATTTTGTTGTTATATATATTTTATTTTGAATATTGTTTTTCAATTTCATCCCTTAGAATTTAATTGTTATAATAACTTTGGTCCTCATTTTTAAATTGTTATTTTCTTTTCTCTTATCACTTTTTAATTGAAATGTTTTATCTATTAAATTTGATCCTTATTTTTTTTATAATTACTTATTTTATTAAAAATAATTTATGAAACGATAGTTATTATTGTTTTAATTTCTTAATCTTTTAATTTTTTTAATTGTTAGATATGATTTCTATTATTTTGATTATTATTTATTTTATTTTAGATAATTTATGAAATTATATTTTTTTCAATTTCATTCTCATTTGACTTTTTAATTTGTAAGATTTGTTTCTTATTATTTTAATAAACTTGAAAAAATAAAATATTAATAATTCATTTTCCATGACATAGCCAAACACTAGAAAGTATTTTTCAACTTATTTTTTATTACACTACTAAATATTAAAAAATAATTCACTTTTCAAAATGAAATTACTTTTCAGAAAAAAAACAAGCCCTTGATTTTTTGCAATATCCGGTCATTCCAGCTATATTCTATCATTCATAGAATGTTAGAGCCTTGATTTGCACCTTTCTTACATTTTAAGGTTTATCATTTCTATGTCAGACCCTCAGCTATAGTGGAATGCTCATTGCTATTAGTTTCCTCATCAGACTAAGAGACTAATCTTGTCCTTCAGCTTGTGCCCAAATTTTTTCCTTCAAAACAATTTTATCTAACATGACATCATCCATAAAATGTATTCGTGAATGTGTAGATGATTTAGGGCTTTTGAATCACAAATCCATACATATTTACATTTATGAAAATCACAAATCCATAATAGAATTTATAAAAATTAAAATGAACCTGTTAAACAAGCTATTATTTATTTCATGACAACACATCTAATTCGGTGTAATTCAAATAAAGTTTCAACAATCTACAAACAAATAGACTTTGATAAAATCTAAAACAAACTATAACAACTACAAAATTATACATTCATATTAGAAGTTTCTTTGACAAATAATAGTTAACAAGTACATATGTTAACAAAATACATATACTAAAAAAAATAAAAAAACAATAAAATTGACCTTTTAATGTTAAAACTAAAAAGGATAGATTTACTTATAAAAAAATGATAAAATCTACAATAAATTGCTTGAAGAACGAATGTTGTGACTACGTACAAAAGTATAAGAAACTTGAGTGCTTGTGTTGAGAAAAGAGAGAGAGTTGGGATGGGTTGTTAGGTGTAGTTTGGGAGGGAAGAGTTGGGATGGGGATGAAGAAGGGGCAGAAGAAGGAAAAATAAAGGAAGAGAGAGTCAGTAGTGTGGGTATATATTAGCTTTTACAGATGAAATTACCTACGTAAACATTCCATCGATGTACTCGTCGGTAAGTCTGCCGGTGATTGTGTCATGTCACTGTATGGAGATCCTGGTTTGAATCCCTTGGTCATTCTGTTGGTAAAACCATCTGAAAAAAATCCACGTTATCACACCATTATAACTTTTCAAAAATCTATATAATTCATCGACACTACGGTCAGTATATACTAACAAAATATGTTCCTAGGTATATACCCATTGTATTGCCGATGGAAATTGTCTGTCGGTATATACAACAAAATTAGAGATGAAATTATGTCCATCTGTAGTGTTTATCGATGAAAAAATTTAGTCGGTAATTTCATTGGTTTTCATTGACTTTCTGGTAGTGCAAGTGAATTCAATATTGAAAAGCAAATTTAATTCACTCAGCAGTGACCTTAGAAGCAAAGTTTGTAAAATTTATTTTAAGCAACTGTTTAAAATCTTGAGCAATTTAACTTAGCTTATTCCATCCTAAGAAATTGAAGTCACAGTTACAACAGTTACAACAATTAAGTTAATTCCTTTGCTTCTTATTCTAGTCCCTAACAACAATTATAGATTGAAAGAAATTAGAAAACACATATACACCATCTCAAAACAATTCAATAAGCATGAATAGAAATCAATAGCTTAATTTTGAAATAAGAATAAATAAGTACTTGAATATGAAAGAATTACAATGATAACTTTATTTTTCACAACTTAATAATGGAGATGGTGTCCATTTCCCTTAAACCGAAAGCCAAAGTTTAGTTCATAGATGCTAGAAAATTAACAAAAAAATAAAGAGAAAAGAACATAGCAGAGAAGAAGAAGAGAGTTGTTTGTGTTGTGATTTGCTTCTTTTTTTTCCCTCCCTTAGCTGCTATCTTTTGTTCGGATTCTTATCCTAATTAGGAGTCTTTAAGATTACTTAATTCTTTTTCTTTATCTGTTTATTAAAGTTGGTTAAATCCCTCAAAATTTATGTTGAAAACTGATTATGTTGTTATGACAGCTTTTTTATAATTTATACTCTACTACAACTTAGATTTTTGTTTCTAACTTAGTTTCTTGCAATATCCGGTCATTTTAGCTATATTCTATCATTCATTCTTGATTTGCACATTTTTTACATTTTAAGGTTCATCATTTCTATGTCAGACTCATAGCTATAGTGGAATGTTCGTTGCCATTAATTTCCTCATTAGACCAGGAGACCAATCTTGTCCTTCAGCTTATGCCTAGATTTTTTCTTTCAAAATGATTTTATCTAATATGACATCATCTATAAAAGTTATATTCGTGAATGTGTAGATGATTTAGGGCTTTCAAATCGCATGATTTTGATATCTAAAGCTCAAGATATGTCCGTTTGAATCTGTAGTGTGAAAGCAGAGAATCATGCTGCAAATAGAATTTCAGCTCGATTTTACAGGTTTGATTAGAGGTCCAAATAAACTTAGATTTCTACCCATGATACCATCTGAAAAGCTTTTGAGTGTAGAACAAATAATGAGAAAAGGTTATTAGTTGATTTTTTTTTTTTTGAAGAACAATGTGATACTTATAATAAGAAAACAAATCAAAGAACAAGTTGTCAAAATGAGTTCTAATAATATTTTTTCTTTAAACATGAAACTACTCCACATGTTGAAGAATCACATCTTTGGCCTACAATCAAAAGACTAGAACACACAAAACAATCAAAGTTAGGAAAACAAAGTGACGAGCAGACACGAATAACAAGAGAAGGAAAAGCATTTTCGTTTTGAGCTTTACCTCCTCTAGCTGGGTTACAAACAGGAATTATAGCCCTCAAAATGTTGTTAGCATCAGCCTCAGATTTTGGGTCTTTTAGCATTCTGTCTTCACTCCTAACTCTAGTAACCCTTATCAATATCAAGAATTGTTAATGAAGGTGCCATGAGAGCTTCCGAGATAATGAAGATAAGCATGCACATATTATCACTTCCTTAATTTTATGCAATACTTTAACAAGTCTACGTAAGAGCGCAATAAGTGCATTTAACTTTTTTGGTTATTGGGTATCTGTTATTCTGAATTATCTTTACTACTTACTAGGGTAGTTGTGCCTTGAAACATATCCTCTCTCTATCTCCTTTTCTCCCATAATTTTAATAGTAAATTAATATGAATATATAGTTTTCTTGAAATTATATCTTTTCAGAATATTTGTTGAGCGGACCTACTGGTGGTCCTTTGGATATAAAATTCACTTTGCGGCTTCTAAAGGCCTTTTGGCCGCCATTGGTGAGGGATCAAAAACTCTGCGTGACATTTTGGTAGAGAGGGTTAAGTGGTTTTACAGACGTATTATTTTTCGCAGCCGTAAGTTATTTTCACCTGTGACATGGTTCTTCTACTGCATGCAAAGGCAACACCGCAAGTCTTGGGTTGTGGGAGAATTTTTCAATTTCAGAAGTTCTTTTTTGTGATGAAATCCTATTTACATGGAACTGATATGTTCACTTTTTACTAAGGTTGGCGGAGAGATTATCTGAAAAATATACTTTTAGAGTAAATTGTACTCTAAAAAGTGATTTTATTAAGAGATTTATATATAGAAATACATGCATAGTTGTCATGGCAACATGCTACATGCATGCATGTGTGAGCTCCCATAATTTTATTTCAGAATACAAAAGAAATGGTAACCACTGTGTGTGCATCCTTTATTTTGACCAATGGGTCAGTGCTGGTCGAAGAAAAGAAAACGAGACTTAGCTTTTCCCTCCTCCATATCCCTCCCCGTAGCCAGACCCGCTACCATAACCTGAGCCAGAGCCGGATCCTCCTCCTCCACCCCCACCACCACCACCACCTCCACCTCCTCCTCCTCCACTTCCTTTCCCACCCTTTCCACCACCACTTCCGCTACCGCTTCCACTTCCGCTTCCATAGCCCGACCCACTTCCAGATCCAGAGCCTTGACCGCCACCGCCACCTCCTCCGCTGCCGCCGCCACCACCACCACCTTCACCACCACCTATCCCACTACCAGAACCATAGCCTGAGCCGCTACCAGACCCATAGCCAGAACCTGACCCATTGCCTCCACCACTGCCACCACCTCCACCTCCGCCACTGCCTCCACCACCTCCTCCTCCACGACCACCAGCACCATATCCTTCACCACTCCCGGATCCATACCCAGAACCGTAACCTGACCCAAGTCCTGAACCACCACCACCACCACCTCCTCCTCCCTGCCCCCCACCTCCACCTCCACTGATTGCCTGCAGTGTCCTAGCAGCAAGGGTGAGGTCTACAATAAGCAAGACCAGGAAAGCAGTCCCTAACACTCTTGGACTTGCCATTTCCAGATTATACTCTCGCGGCTCAATGTATCTGTATGTTTATGCGTGTCACTCGCTATATGAGAAGCCAGTATGTTTTGTTGACTGGAAATGCTTGAAGTGGTAACCCTATATATAGGCATTTGAAAGGTAACAAGGCAAGGTTTTTTAAAAGTATGGCACTCATTGTAAAGGTGACGAGACACGGTTTTTGAAATGTTTGTTAAATTCCCAGTACCTCTCACTTGGTGATCTTGAATATTACAGAAAGGAACGTGTGCTTTGGGTTTCTCTTTTAGTGGAGGGCGTCGGTGGTGGGGTGGTGGTACTGTGGAGGCTGTCTGTTTCTGTCTATATGCAATACAATACAAGCTTTATCCCCACCTTTTCTTTTTTGACTTTGAAGTATCTTATAATGTTTGACTTCGGCAATGGAACTAATAGCATGCATTTCCCACTCTTTATCATTCTGTTCATATTTGAACTCCATTTTTGAGCACACGTATTAATTTTCCATGTACTGGTAGCTGTCCTGCGGTGATTTATGCTAACGATTGTCTCCTTAATCATACGTTTATCCGCTAACGTACGGTACAGATATCTGTCTGCTCTGCATGTATGCTAACAATGGGCCAAGCTTGCACAACAAACTGGGTTGTAATTCAGTCAATATTTCTTATTTCTGTTACACTTGGAATTAAATTTATTTTCCCACAATATCATAAACACTTTCCATCATTGAATATAAATAGATCTGTGCTTAAAAACCGTGTTCGAATGTCTGACTTATATTTTAAAACCTTGTAGCCTGTTCTGGTGTATGAAAGCACACCATCCTTGCATCACTGCTAGCAGAATGTTAGGCCATCTGCGTGGTTGATATACTGAACAGTCTTCTACTGCTGCACAGATTGAATTTCAGTTCCACATGCACAGATCATCACTTCCTTCAATGGCGTGCTTTATTAAGTCTATGTAATTAAGAGTTCAAGAACATTTAACTTTTATGGTTATCGAGGATCTGCTATTTTGAATTATCTTTACTAATAATAGACCGGTTGTGCCTTGAAACATATCCTCTTTTTTTCTTCCACATTTTTTCTTGAACAAAACATGTTAATAATAAATGCCAATAGTTTTCAACTTTGGTGCGTTGATGAGAGCACTATCTCACTATCAAAAATTTTACATTGATGGACAAAATGTTTTTTTCTATACAGAGACATTGGAGGAGAAGAAGGTTGGAGAAGAAGAAGGCAAGTCTTCACTGCAACTGTGGGGTGAAAAAAATGGAGCGTATATATCACTTATTTATGATTTCATTTCCATTTATACAATAATTAAATAATAAAAAAATGAAAAAAAAATTCCAACAACATTCATACAATCAATAAAGAAAAGAAAATTTTCAAAATTTTAAAAACTCCAACAACATTCATACAATTATTAAGAGCAGAAAAATATAAATGATGGGAAAAAAAACACAAAAAAGAGAGGGAAAAGATAAGAGAAGACAATACCTGCGTGCGTGTGGAGGAGAAGAAAAAGAAGAGAGAGAAAAAAAAAGAAAGATGAAGATT
Source organism: Populus euphratica (assembly GCF_000495115.2). Taxonomy (NCBI): domain Eukaryota; kingdom Viridiplantae; phylum Streptophyta; class Magnoliopsida; order Malpighiales; family Salicaceae; genus Populus; species Populus euphratica. The sequence continues at coordinate 109,037 of NW_011500547.1, forward strand.
TGGTAGGAGGAGAGAAGTTGAACAAGAAGAGATAAAGAAGAGAAACGTGTTTTTAATATGGATGTTTTTTAACAATGATGTTTTTAATAACCAATTAAATATTAATTTTTTTAATTTTTTTTTATTATTGTATCCTTTTGTAAGTTTAATTGAAAAATTCAATTTAATCAAATATCTTCATAAGCACGCCAAGCATTAACGATGTCTTTACCATAAGAAAATATAAAAGTAATATTTTAATTTTTCTGTTAGTGTTTTCATCTATAACATCCATTTTAAATTTTCAATTTAATTTGAAATTGTTAGAAACCCGCCAACTATCATCAACCATTTTTTAATCTGTTGATGATCTTGTATGCACTGAATAATAATAAATAATAAAGTGAAAAGTAAATAGTACCTTAGCTCTCAGGAAAATACCGACATAAATTACTTGGTGATCTTGTATATAATAAACAGTGTAGGATAAAAGTGAACAACACCTTATCTCTTAGGAGAATATTGTTGTACATGGTTGAGAATAATAAAATGTCTTATGTTGTGCCTTAACCAACCTTTCTATTTATATATATATGGCAGAACACGACAGTAACTGTAGGGATTATAACATTGGAATAATCCTAGTATAATTTCCTATTCAGATATATACATGTTATACACTCTATAATACGCCCTCTCGAGCTAACCTAAAGCTTGAACCGAAAAGCAATAAAGAATATAGCAAAATGCGGTTCGGTGAAGACATCTGCAAGTTAATCTCGAGAGGAGATAAAATGAATTTGAATGTCTTTCTTCACAACATAGTCACAGACAAAGTGATAATCTACCTTAACATGCTTAGTATGGCATGGAAACTAGGATTCGCTAAGAGATAAGTTGTGCCAAGGTTATCACACCAAATGGTAGGAGTAGAGATGAACCTGCAGATCTATTAACAAATATTAAAGCCAAATGACCTCAGCAGTATCATATCCTATAGCTTTATACTCAGTTTTAGTAGAGGAGCGAGCAATTGTGCGTTGCTTACCAGATTTCCATGAAATCAGCATCTAACCAAAGAAGACAAGGTGGACACTCGTAGACTTGTGATCATCAATACTACCAGCCCAATTTGTATATGTAAAACCATGTAGAACAAAGGAGGTGCCTAGAGTGATATGAAAACTATAAGATCTTGTACCTTTAAGGTAGCGCATAATGTGCTTAATAGCAGCCCAATGAGAATTTGTAGGAGCATGCATAAACTAACAGATTCTATTAACAGCAAAGCATATATTTGAGCGAGAGAAGGTATGATACTAAAGAGCACTCATAATTTAATGAAACCATGTAAGATTAAAGAAGGAATTAACCAGCAATATAGTGACCTTTGAAGGAGAGACTGGAGTATCAACAGGTTTGCAGGAAGTCATACCAACTCAAGTGAGGATGTCAAAAATATGTTTATGTTGGCACAACATCAAACCCGTACCTATAGATTGAACTTTAATACCTAGAAAGCAATGAACTGCGCCTAATTTACAAAGCTTGAATTTAAAGCTTAGTAACTGTATTAGGCGATTAAGCATAGCAGAGTTGCTACCCATAAGCAAGATATCATCAATATACACTAGAAGATAAAAGATATTAATTTCATCAGAAAATATATATAGGAAGGTGTCAACTTTGGAAGCCTGGAAACTAATGAAGAACAAAAAATCACTAAGATGATTGTATCATGCCATTGGTGCCTTTTTTAAACCATAAAATGATTTGTGCAATCTTTCCACATGAGTTGTAAGAGTAAAATCAACAAAACCTGGAGGTTGTTTTATGTAGACCTCTTTAGTAAGAACGCCATTAAGGAAGGCATTATGAATATCAAGTTGATAAATCTTCCAATTGCGCGAAACTATAATGGAGAAAACTAATTAAACGGTGGCCTGCTTAATAACTGTCAGAAGATTTCAGAATAATCAATGCTTTCCTGTTGGATAAAGCTTCTAACAACAAGGTATGCTTTATAACGCTTAATGTTATCATCAACACGACATTTGATCTGATGCACCCATCTACTGCTAACAATGTTCATCAAAGGATGAAAGGGAACTAAAGATCAAATGTAATTAGAGTGCAAAGCTTTGATCTCATTGACACGATCAAAGAGTTGATGTCTTATCCCAAGTGCAGGAGTGTCAAAGTAAAATAACCCGGCAAGACCGGGGTCGAACCACAGGGAGGTGAATTATATAAATTACAAATAAAGAAAAAGATTTGAAGAGAATAATAACAGAAAAGGAGTTGAAGAAAGTTTTGGGATGTGATATTGATGTAAGGATTAAACAATAATAAAACATATGTCAAGGTTATAGGATTCACTAATGATATTTCAAATAAATATAATATAAACTCTTTTTATTACTCAACTAGAAACCACACACAAAGGAAGTTCTAATCGGATGATTTCTCATTATTAGCTCATTATAAATTACTAACATGATCATATTAATTATCTTATATAAGCAATACCATACTTATAAATATCATCAAGCATTCATGTTGCTAGTTTATGTTAACAACAAATCAAGTTTCTATCATAATAACAATTTCGGCCGAAAACTATGAAAGATCAAGCATTTGATGTACCAAATATTATACAACACAAATCTAAATTAAACATTTAATAAGCAAGGCATTAAGAATTAGTAAGATAAAAAGATAAAACATGTTAATAACAATCTTTCTTGGATATAAACATTTAAAGCTCATGTTGAGTTTATATTATACCTATTCTAACACCATTAGAGAAACCTTTTCACCTTGACATAATTAACTTAGCTAAACATTAAAAAGGAGAAAAACATAAATAAGCAATATAAGAACATAAACATAATATAAGCTAACTAAGTATAGGAAAGGAAATGAAAGAGCATAAACAAGAGATTACTATAGCATGAAAGAAAACTTGAACATTACAAAGATGTAGAGAGAAAGCAAGAAGATAACTTTGATCTGAAAATTAATATGACTAAATACATGGACAATGCCTAATTTTATAGGCTAAGTTTCAGAACTATTGATTGATTGAAGAATTGGTGGGCATCCATTGATTTGGTGGCTGGTTTTTGACATTAATGGCTGCTGGTTTTTTGATATTGTGGGCTGATTTTTGATATTGTTGGCTGGCCAAAACGTCATTGCTCACATCAAAATTATAGCCAACTGAATTGTGGAAGCTGTGGGCAATTGTCTCATCTTTCCATAAAAAAAAAAACCAGAGCTCATTTGGACTTCTAGAACTCAAGATATGAGCCAAAAACCGAATAGTGTTTGAGCTGCAGGACAGCTTCCGACGTCTTCGTTGTTGCTAAGATTTGGGTTTGAAAACGGCAGAACTGAGTCTTTGACTTCATATGAAAGTTGTAGGTCTATGTCTTACCTTTCCATCGATATAAAATGGACCTAAATCTGATATCTACAGCTCCAGATATGATCAAATTACTGAACGGTGTTTGAGTTTGGAATGTACCAGCAACACTTTGCTAAGTTTGGCCTTCTTTTAATCCTTTCAATTTCAATCCTTAAACTCATCAATCAATCCTTTTATTTATGTGATAGACCTGCATTTAGGATGAACATTTACCATGAATTAAAGGTATATTATATTTTTAGACTTGCTAATATAAAACATGCTTTTGTTAGGGAATTTAATGATACTTTAGGTGCAATATGATGACATAAATCCTTAATGAGAATGCACTTTTAAATACTAATCACACCCCCCAACCAGCTTATTACTAGTCCCTAGTAATCAAAGCGTTAAAATAGAAAACAAATTTGCAAATTTCACAAAGCAAGGCATTCATCATTTAACTTCCATTAATCTATCCAGATAAACAAACTCTCATTAAATTTATATATCTGCTTAATACCTCTTAAACAAGATATTAGTAAACCTTCTTTTGGTGCTAAATAAATCAAAACATAGCTATGGAGCTTTTCATGGAAGAAAACAAAATTTTTGTTTTAATGTTTAAGGTTAACTTCCTTGGGTTGGGATTGTTATCTTCTCTTTTTTTGTTTTTTTTTTTTTTTGAAAGCAAGAATGTATAGCACAATGTATCATGAACCCATGTAACGAGCTTTCGGCTAATGACTCCCAGACCAGTTGGTCTTAGGGCATCAGGTGTTGAGACACCCCTACGAGCTTAATAACTCGGGTTGCAAATACTGATATGTAGATAGTGTAGTGTTTGATTCCCTTAAGCTTTCTCCTCAACCCATGTAACAAGCACTGGGCCAATAACTCCCAAGTCAGTTGACTTTAGGGTACTAGGTGTTCAAACACCCCTTCGGGCTTATTTGCTTAAGTCAAGGAGGCTACGAAACCAAACTTATCTACTTTGTTTTTTTTTTTTTGCATATTATATATTATCCCTTTCCCTTAGTTGTTACCTTTAACAAAAGAACACAAATAATGTAATAATCCAATGTGCAACCCACAATCATATGTTCGAGTGTGTGTGTGAAAATGAAGGTTTAGAAATACTTGTTAGATGAGCATATAAACAGAATCTATAGATAACAATCCAAGAGTTTGTAAACCTGAATATTTCAAGAAGTATTATAATAGACCTTGTTAAGAATGTTTACTAAGATGCGTCTCAAGAGTCACTAAAGTTCCTCCGTTACTCTGCCATCCTAGTAACAATAGTTTTTACAAATGGTTTAAATAATAGAGAATACAGTTACTTAATAACAAATTTTTTTTTTTTAATATCAACTACTACCCTCTCCCCCCAACCAAAACGAGACATTGGCCTCAATGTTCTAAGCAAAAAGATAGAGTGTAGAAGATATCACCTGAAACAGCGACTATTGACAAACCTGAAACACACTAAAACAAATATAAGAAACAACAAAACACAAATATTATGTTATTAATAAAACCAAAAGACACAATTTTTCACAAACTAAGGCTCAAATCCAATTTAAGTTTTTTACGGCGTTTCATGTTTGACCAATTGAGTTGACTCATGGAGGGATCAATTACAGGGATGAAAGATTGTAGTTGGTCAATCAATTGTTCAGCAGTAGCAGCAGAGATTATGATTTGTCGTGCCGAAGATGTTAGAAATTCTTGTTCCACAGCTTGATCAAGAAAAGACAACAAATTATCATAAAAACCATTAACATTTAACAAACCTATAGGTTTATGGTGAATGTGCAGTTGGGCCCAAGAGGAAATATGAAAGATCTCTTCCAATGTACCCAGACCACCTGGTAAGGCAATGAAGGCATCAACATGGTTAAACATTGTATTCATTCTATCAGACATTGTGGAGACCTGTAATTCCTCTCCAATTGTTTTTCCAATGATGTCCCCTTCGGCTAAAGCTTTAGGGACAACCCCCAAAATTTGACTGCCTCCTACAAATGCAGCTATTGAAACACCCCCCATTAACCCAAGACTGCCTCCCCCATAGACTAAATGAATCTTTCTCTCAGCTAGTACTCGACCAAGATGATTTGCTGATTCTAAAAATTCTTTTTCTTTTCCAGGACTAGATCCACCAAAAACACAAATAGTTTTTATTTTAGAAACAGAGGAACTCGCCATTTCTACACACTTATATATATGCTGAATGAATGGGTTGAGTAGAAATGATGGGAAGGAAGAGAAGATTTTATAGATGAACAATTGAAAATGTAAAGCATACCACCTATATGTAGGCTAGCTGAAGTCTTACTCTCTCTCTCTTTCTTTTTTATTTATTTATTTATTGGTATTATTTTTATTTTATTATATATATATATATATATAAACAAATATGTATGTACAAGCAGTTGTGATTGTGGCTCACAGCTTTCCCTTGGTTTTACGTCCAAGAACGGCTTAAACGCCCTCTATGGGTCGGGGATAGGCTTCCCATCCAGTTTTCTTAAAAACTAGCAAACAGGGTCTTTTTCAGTTAGATTCCCAAGACTAAGTCGATCATGTTTTTTATGAAAATGAGGCCATAAATCATGAATTGCACGATGCACATCTCCACTAGGATGCGTCTCAAGAGTTAATAGAAGATTATCTAAAGACTCCTTACTCAAGCCATCCTTAATGAATTGTATTTTATCTTCACGGTTTATAGATACCATTCCTAAAGAACGACATTTTGTATTACAAGTCCATCTGGCACATCGGTGACAAACTTTTAGTCGTTTTGCACGACGTTTCTTTGTAAAAGTGCTTTTACCTGTCCCAGGCATGTATGAAATAAAAGAGTTGGAAGACTCACCTGATAATCGGATCTTTGCTTCAATTATCCAGCGAATATCTTCAGGAATTTCATGGTTCATTAACAACCTTAATCTTTCACACCTAGCACGGTAAATTTTTGTAATCGCATTCTGAGGCAGAGCAGGAAAATACTTTTTCAATTTTTCAAGAGTGGTGTCCATTTTTGTTTTGTTTTGTTTTTAAAGAGAAGTCAAGAAGAGATGTAAAGAAAAGAGAAGGAACAAGGAATTGAACAAATATATACAAAGATATCAATTATCATGGGAAATTGAAAGAACCGACTTAAGAGTCACAGAGTACCGTTATCCGCCATTTGACCGGGGTTGGAGAAAGACTAGCAAAACAAAAGTCACACCAAAAAGAAACATAAAAAAAATATGAGAAAAACAAAATAATCAACCTTCATATATAGGATCATTCAAACCAATGGATTCATTTTCACTAGGAAAATTATCAAAGTAAGCTTTCAAACGATGTCCATTGACCTTGAAAACATTACCATTCTTTGGATTCTCAATATCAAAGGCCCCATAAGGATATACATGTTTCACAACAAATGGACCGCTCCATCTTGATCTTAACTTTCCAGGAAATAAATGGAGTCGAGAATTATAAAGCAAAACTTTTTGACCAACATCAAATGTTTTTCTCAAGATTCTTTTATCATGAAAGTCTTTGATTCTTGCTTTATGAATTTTTGAATTCTCATATGCATCATTTCTTATTTCTTCAAGCTCATTTATTTGTAACTTACGCAACTGACTCGCATCATCCAGGTTTGAATTGAAAGCTTTAATAGCCCAATAAGCTTTGTATTCAAGTTCCACAGGCAAATGACAAGGTTTTCCATAAACCAACCTATAAGGTGACATACCTAATGATGTTTTAAAAGCAGTTCGATAGGCCCAAAGTGCATCATTAAGTCTTAAAGACCAGTCCTTTCGATTAGGGTTCACTGTTTTTTCCAAGATTTGTTTGATCTCCCTATTAGCAAGTTCTACTTGTCCATTTGTCTGGAGGTGATAAGGGGTGGAAACTTTGTGTGTGATTCCATATTTCTTCATTAAAGACTCAAATGGCTTGTTACAGAAATGTGTTCCACCATCACTTATCATGGCTCGAGGGATTCCAAATCGACTTAAAATGTTTTCTTTCAAAAACTTAATGATTGTTTTATGATCATTGTTATGACTTGGAATTGCTTCTATCCATTTTGAAACATAGTCTACTGCGACTAATATGTACACAAAACCAAATGATGGAGGAAATGGACCCATAAAATCTATACCCCAACAGTCAAAGATTTCAATGACAAGAATAGTACTTAAAGGCATCATGTGACGTTTTGAAAGAGATCCTAACTTTTGACAATTTTCACAAGATTTGCAGAATGCATGCGTGTCCTTGAACATGGTGGGAAATTAAATCCACATTGTAAGATTTTTGCGGCTGTCTTTTTTGACGAAAAATGACCCCCACATGCCTCAGAATGACAAAATTTAATGACATTACTTACCTCATTGTCGGGAATGCATCTTCGAAATATTTGATCAGGACAATATTTGAATAAATAAGGGTCATCCCAATAAAAGTTCTTCACTTCGTTCACGAACTTTCTTTTGTCTTGGGTGCCCCAGTGCGCTGGCAAATGTCCTGAAACAAGAAAATTAACAATATTAGCAAACCAAGGCATTGTAGTGACAGAAAGTAAAGATTCATCAGGAAAGTAGTCATCAATTGGCGTGATGTCAGATTTCGAATCAGTTGTCAATCTTGACAAATGATCCGTGATAACATTTTCGGTGCCTTTCTTATCCTTGATTGTGATATCGAATTCTTAAAGTAACAAAATCCACCGCACCAATCTAGCTTTAGAATCCTTCTTGGAAAGAAGATATTTCAATGCTGCATGATCGCTAAAAACAATAACAGGTGAGCCAACAAGATAAGATCTGAATTTTTCACATGCAAATACTACAGCAAGTAATTCTTTTTCAGTGGTTGTGTAATTTATTTGAGCACTATTTAAAGTTTTACTAGCATAGTAAATCACATAGGGTTTCTTATCTTTTCTTTGTCCTAAAACAGCACTCACGGCATAATCACTAGCATCACACATTATTTCAAAAGGTAATGACCAATCAGGAGGTTGAATGACAGGAGCAGATGTAAGCAGGTTTTTAAGTTTAACAAAGGCTTCTTCACAATATTCAGTCCATTCAAAAACATTATCCTTTGTTAAAAGGTTACACAATGGCTTAGATATTACACTAAAATCTTTGATAAACCTTCTATAAAAACCAGCATGTCCTAAAAATGATCTAACATTTTTAACAGATTTTGGTGTTGGCAAGGTGGCAATTAACTCAATTTTAGATTTATCAACCTCAATTCCTATTGATGAAACAATGTGACCAAGTACAATACCGTTTGTTACCATAAAATGACATTTTTCCCAATTCAACACAAGATTCTTCTCTTCACACCTGTTCAAAACCTTTTCCAAATTAGTTAAACAATTATCAAATGAATCACCAAAAATAGAAAAATCATCCATAAAAATCTCAAGAAAACGTTCAACCATATCACTAAATATGCTAAGCATGCATCGTTGAAACGTGGCTGGTGCATTACATAATCCAAAAGGCATCCTTCGATATGCAAATGTACCAAATGGACATGTGAAAGTAGTTTTCTCTTGATCTTCAAATGCAATTTCAATTTGGTTGTAACCTGAATAACCATCTAGGAAACAATAAAATTCATGACCTGCAACTCTTTATAGAATTTGATCCATGAAAGGTAAAGGAAAGTGATCTTTTCTAGTCATTGAATTAAGTTTCCTATAGTCAATGCACATACGCTAACCAGTAATAGTCCTCGTTGGAATTAACTCATTTTTCTCATTTGTTATCATAGTAACTCCAGACTTTTTAGGTACAACTTGGGTAGGACTTACCCATTTGCTGTCAGAAATAGGATAAATGATTCCATTATCTAGAAGTTTAATGACTTCATTTCTCACTACTTCTTTCATATTAGGATTAAGCCTTCATTGCATTTCTCTAGAGGGTTTAGCATTTTCCTCCAAATAAATCTTGTGTGTGCAAATCAAAGGACTAATTCCTTTTATGTCAGCTATGGTCCATCCTAATGCATTTTTATGCATTTTAACAGTTTGTAATAACTTACCTTCTTGATGAACATTAAGTTTGGAAGAAATTATTACCGGAAAAGTTTCATTTTCTCCCAAAAATGAGTATTTGAGATTACATGGTAATGACTTCAAATCGGGTTTTGGTGGTTGAACACTTGAAGGTATGGACCCAATTGATCGTGGTGGCAATTCCTCAATTTTTGGTCTCCAAATATTTGCCTTTGATTCTTCCTGAAAACAAACTATTTGCAAATCTTCAGATTCATTAAACTCAATTTCATTGGAAAAATTTTCAAATTGATCATAAATTATTTTTTCAATAAAATCGACTTCCTGTAAATCATTATCATCTCCAAGTTGCTTGCAAATGTTAAAAACATTCATTTTTAATGTCATGTTTCCAAAAGATAACTTCATCACTCCATTCCTACAATTAATCAATGCATTAGAAGTTGCAAGAAATGGACGTCCTAAAATAACAGGAATTGAATTGCATGCTTCAACAGGTTGTGTATCCAAGACAATAAAATCCACAGGAAAGATGAATTTATCAACTTGTACTAACACATCTTCAACTATTCCTCTAGGCATTTTTATAGATCTATTAGCAAGTAAAAGAGTAACAGAACTAGGTTTTAACTCACCGAGATTTAGACTTTGAAAAACCGAATATGGAAGTAAATTCACACTAGCTCCAAGATCAAGTAAAGCTCTGTCAATTTTATGTTCTCCAATAAAGCAAGAAATTGTAGGACAACCAGGGTCTTTATATTTCAAAGCATTATTATTTTGAAGAATGGCACTTACTTGTTCGGCTAAGAAGGCTTTCTTTTTCACATTCAATTTTCTCTTTACAGTGCATAGATCTTTCAAAAATTTAGCATAAGATGGTACCTGTTTAATAGCATCTAGCAAAGGTATATTAATCCTTACCTGTTTGAAAGTTTCAAAGATTTCAGAATTGTGATTGACTTTCCTTTGTTTGGTCATGGCATGAGGAAATGGAAGTGCTGGTGGGGAATCAGTCTCTTCTTTGCAATGATCAGGTTCAACCATTTCCTTACCCTTGGAGACTAACTCACCTTCTTTCTCACAAGGTTCAAGAATGGGTTTTTTAATAACCTTACCACTGCGGAGAGTAGTGACTGATTTGACTTGATCTAGATGTTGGCTTCCGGAATTGCTTGTACTTGAATTGTATTGCCCCTTTGGATTTTGCTGGGGTTGAGATGGAAACTTACCTTTCTCTTGAAAACTGAGAGCAGATGTGAACTTTGCAAGAGTATCTTTCAAATCAGCCATGGTTTGAGCATTTTGAGTGTTGATTGTCTCTTGCTTTTCAATGAATGCATGTAATGTTTCCTCAAGATTTCTTCTAGGAGGGGGAATATAAGGAGGTGCATATCCATGAGAATTTTGAAAATTATGTTGTGTTTGAAATGGTGGCTGTGAAGTTTGTGCATTATTGTTACCACTCTTCCAACTGAAATTTGGGTGATTTCTCCAACCAGGGTTGTACGTTTGTGAGTACGGGTTATGACTTGGTCTTTGGAAACTATTTAAAGCATTGGCTTGTTCATGGAGACATTCCTTAAAAGAAGGCAACGTGGGACAATCATTGGTTGAGTGCTCATTGGTTTCACAAATTTGACACACAATTTCTTGAATAGATTTTAATTGGCCACTCTTTTTTAATTCTAGTGCCTCAACTTTTCTAGCTAAAGATGCAAATTTGGCTTGAAGGTCATGATCTTCCCTAAGGCTATACATGCCTCTATTAGATGTATGAGGTTGAGTTTTACCTGGTGCCTCACAAGTACCTGTGGTGTCCCAATTTTGAGCATTTTCAGCTAGCAAGTCTAAGTACTCCATTGCTTCATCAGGGTCTTTATTTTCAAAAGTTCCATTGCACATCAATTCCACCATTTGCCTATCTTTAGGTGTTAACCCTTCATAAAATTATGAAACCAATCTCCATGTTTCAAAACCATGATGAGGACAGGTATTAAGCAAGTCTTTATATCTATCCCAACATTTATAAAATGTTTCTCCTGGTTTTTGAGTAAAAGTGGTGATTTGTCTTTTGAAAGAGTTTGTTCTATGAGAAGGGAAAAATTTCTTTAAAAACTGTTGTTGCATTTCATCCCAAGCATGAATGGATCCTGACCTAATATTTTGTAGCCATGTTTTAGCTTTATCTTTTAACGAAAAAGGAAAAAGCTTTAATCTGATGGTGTTCATGCTACAATTTAAGTCATTATAAGTGTTACAAACTTCTTCAAATTCTCTTAAGTGCAAGTATGGATTTTCTAATTCTAAGCCATGAAAAGTGGGTAAAAGTTGAATAATACCCGGCTTAAAATTAAAATGAGATGCATCAGGAGGAAAAACAATACATGATGGTGCACTTGTTCTTGTTGGATTCATATGATCTCTAAGTGTTCTAACACGATTATTCTCATTATTCTCATTATGAATTGATTGATTATCTTCTTCGGCCATGTTTTCTGAAGAAAATGATGATTTTCTAGAAAGTCTACCACTTAATGTACGTGTCCAAACTCTCATGCAAATACAAAAGAAAAGAAAAGAAAAAAAGAAAAAGAAAAAGAAAAAGAAACAACAATTAGAAAAACAAATAAAAGTGAAAATAAAATAAAATAAAATATTTAATTTATACAATAACTTACCTCCCCGGCAACGGCGCCAAAAACTTGACACGATCAAAGAGTTGATGTCTTATCCCAAGTGCAGGAGTGTCAAAGTAAAATAACCCGGCAAGACCGAGGTCGAACCACAGGGAGGTGAATTATATAAATTACAAATAAAGAAAAAGATTTGAAGAGAATAATAACAGAAAAGGAGTTGAAGAAAGTTTTGGGATGTCATATTGATGTAAGGATTAAACAATAACAAAACATATGTCAAGGTTATAGGATTCACTAATGGTATTTCAAATAAATATAATATAAACTCTTTTTATTACTCAACTAGAAACCACACACAAAGGAGGTTCTAATCGGATGATTTCTCATTATTAGCTCATTATAAATTACTAACATGATCATATTAATTATCTTATCTAAGTAATACCATACTTATAAATATCATCAAACATTCATGTTGCTAGTTTATGTTAACAACAAATCAAGTTCCTATCATAATAATGATGTCGGCTGAAAACTATGACGGATCAAGCATTTGATGTACCAAATATTATACAACACAAATCTAAATCAACCATTTAATAAGCAAGGTATTAAGAATTAGTAAGATAAAAAGATAAAACATGTTAATAACAATCTTTCTTTGATATAAACATTTAAAGCTCATGTTAAGTTTATATTATACATATTCTAACACCATTAGAGAAACCTTTTCACCTTGACATAATTAAGTTAGCTAAACATTAAGAAGGAGAAAAACATAAATAAACAATATAAGAACATAAACATAATATAAGCTAACTAAGTATAGGAAAGGAAATGAAAGAGCATAAACAAGAGATTACTATAGCATGAAAGAAAACTTGAACATTACAAAGATGTAGAGAGAAAGCAAGAAGATAACTTTGATCTGAAAATTAATATGACTAAATACATGGACAATGCCTCCATTTATAGGCTAAGTTTCAGAACTATTGATTGATTGAAGAATTGGTGGGCATCCATTGATTTGGTGGCTGGTTTTTTACATTAATGGCTGCTGGTTTTTTGATATTGTGGGCTGATTTTTGATATTGTTGGCTGGCCAAAACGTCATTGCTCACATCAGAATTATAGCCAACTGAATTATGGAAGTTGTGGGCAATTGTCTCAGCTTTCCAACAAAAAAAACCAGAGCTAAACATAATGAAAGAAAGAAAAATAAATAAACAAAATAAGAACATAAATAATATAAAAGTTAACTAAGTAAAGGAAAGGAAATGAAAGGTATAAACTTGATATTAATAAAAGCAAAACATAAGCAATACAAAGACTATAAAGAGAGAAAACAAAAATATGATCTTGATCTGGAAACCAAGATGCCCAAATACATAGCAAATGCTTCCTTTTATAGGCTAAAATTAAGAACTACTGATTTGATGACTAATTGATGAGTGGGTGACCAACTCTTGACTTGGTGACAATCCTTATCTTCTCTTGTCTGCCCAAAACATCATTGATAACGTCATAATTAAAACCACTTGAAAATATAAAAGTTGTAGGAAATTGTCTCAGCTTTTTAGAAAAAAAAAAATAAAGGTCATTTGGACTTCTATAACTTTAGATATGGGCTAAACGCTGAACAATATTTGGGTTGCAGGACAGATTCAGACTTCTTCATTTTTGTTACAATTTGGACTTGAAGGTGATATTTTTAAATATTGGGCTCCCATAAAAGTTATAGGCTTATGTCTTACCTTTTCATCCATATAAAGTAGACCTAAATCCAAGATCTATAGCTCTATATATGACCTAATTACCCAACAGTGTTTCAGTTTGGACTACACTAGCATCTCTTTTTTAAGTTTGACCATTTTTTTGTCCTTCCAATTTCAGTTCTTAAACTTATTAATCAATCCTTTCATTTATATGATAGTCCTGCATTTAAAATAAATATTTACCATAAATTAAAGGTATCTTATATTATTAGATATGTTATTATAAAACATGCTTTAGTTAAGAAGTTATTGATACTTCAAGTGCAAAATGATAATATAAAACCTTGATAAAAATTAAAACATGCTTTAGTTAAGAAGTTATTGATACTTCAAGTGCAAAATGATAATATAAAATCTTGATAAAAATGCACTTTTAAGTACTAATCAAAAATAATTTTTGAAAAATTGCTTTTTTATGTGGTTGTGTTATCTAAATTATGTGTTTAGTTAAAATTATAGTTCAAATTGTTGTTACATCAAAAGCATGTTATTAGTGTTTGGTTAAAATTATAATTGAATATGAAATGATCAAATAGGACATTAGTTTTTTCAATAAATGACATCGAACAATTAATACATATTTATGATTAACTACTTGTAAAGTTAAAAATTCTATAGTTCTTTCATCAAACTTGAAGCAATTCCATCTTAAGCATAATTCTTATGCGAAGTCTTGTTGTCTTTATATGTTTGTGATCGTGGAACATCATGTAAAACATCCTAAGGCATGAAATTAAGATGATGTTCAAACTCATTAAAAGCAACATTTTGTACAAACTTCCTTCTTATGAAGTTATGTGATTAGTACTTAAAAGTGCATTTTTATCAAGGTT
>NW_011500547.1:124720-128120 GCF_000495115.2 Populus euphratica
TTTTTAATTTGTACAAATAACCTCCCTGTTGTTCGACCCCGGTCTTGCCGGGTTATTTATTACTTCGACACTCCTGCACTTGGGAGAAGACATCAACCTTTTAGTCGTGTCATTATGATAAGCCATTGATGCGATAACAATCTGCACCTGTGTCTTATATAGAAACACTAGCATGTTCTGTAAAATTCTTCATATTTTTTTCACACCTCAAAAGTTTGCTCAATTACATATCGAACTAAGAAATGAACCTAATTGAATAACTCCTCTTGGCTTTTCGGTTGGCCTCAGCAATGAAATTTCAGAGGATGATACCCTTCACCTTTATATGGACTCAAAAATCCATATTCACTTGTATAATTAGAGTAAAGAACATAATACATTCATGTATTCATCTAATAAATTTAAAACAAAAAATATCCTGTACCATGAGACCAAAAATTAAATAAATGAAAATTCTAAAAGAAGCCTTATTTTTATATCCAAAATAGCTGTGGTGGCTTTGGAAATTTAATATTTGGATTATAGATGGCCTCATGAAAAATTCTTGAGGCATACGTGCTACTTTCTCATCTAACCTAAACAAAAACAAATTACATGTCAAAACTATATGTTGCTATAATGTTCTATGCTGGTAATCATTTCATTTCTATAAATGGTAATTGATTTTCTTGGGATATACAAACACACACATTTGTTCTATCGATTGTTTACACAATTTTAAAAACAAAATTTTAAAAATATTAACTGTAAATGAATTACCAAATGGATTATACAATGATAGTGGAAAGATAAATATCACTTTTTAATAATCTTATATATTACCTTAAAATGACATGTATCTAAAGTTCATAGTGATTTCTCATTATGTTGTTGAAAAATATGGATCAACTAATTTTATTATGTCAACTGATAGCAAATACATATTTTTTTAGAACCTCGTTGAAATACCTACTTCATTGTAATGTTGGAATCTCTCCTAGACCTCCCTATTAGAAGCACCCAACACTAAAGTATAAAGAAACTTACCAACTTTCTCTATAACACTGATCCTCATTGATGATTTTAGTCCATATTGTGTTTCTAAATCAAAATAAAGACTCTAAAACGTCATTGTTTCCATCCTAAATATATTTACATAACATATCTAAAACCTATTTAAAATTTCATTCAACTACTACATTTCTGTGTTGTATAAAATCATATAGGGTTATTTATAGATATAGTTATTGTAACACAATGCAAGTGCGCTTGTTGTGTAAATACCAGTTTACGACAATCAAATTTTCTATGCCAAAATGAATCTCCTGCATTGTCATCATGATCTTCGTTACTGTCGTCATTGTCATCATCATCATTGGCATTGTTATCATTAGTAGCACCATTATTAAAACTGATATAACTACCACTATTCCTACCAGCATAGCCATATAAAACATACTGAGTAACATTCTCCTTCAAAAAGATCATTAAACCAACTTGCATTCTTATTATAATTTTAATTAAATAATTATGAGTATGGAACAATATATTAATTGTTTTATTAATGTAGATGTATTGCAAGCTTTACATGCAAACCTCAATAAATCACATTACTTTTATAGAAAATATAATTTTTATTATCATATAAATTTCATTAATTTATCATACTCTTTTGTTTACAATAAAATTTATCCCATCCCAAAATATATTAAACAATTAATATATTTCTTACAAGTAATATGTAATTGGTCATATTAATGCACATATTGATTGTGTCGAAAGTAACAACAACGTCATTAATAAATTGGATCTCACATAAAGTATAAATATACAATGAAAGAAAGACAACTCACTATTATATAAGATACGGATTGATATACTTTAATGAAAATATCTTAAGAGAGTCAAAGCAGATTAGTCATTTCATAAATGTTTTTGAAAGTGATATGTTGAACTTTATTGAAATGGTGAATTATATACTAGAATTTTATTCTGAGTGAAAAAGAGTGACTCGTTAACATACGATACAAGCACACTCTATTAGACATTCAAACCTAATTTTTTCTCCTAAAAGTCTTATGGTCAATATGCTATAATAAATAACACAACAGCATACTCAGCAGTTGCCGAAAAAAATAAAGAAAATGTTAGTTATAAAGCACATAACTACAAGTCTTTACTAGCAATATAACAAACACATTGAACAAATGAAAAAAACATGGTATGTCCTCTCGAAGATAACAATTAAAAACTGGCAGCAAGTAGTACAGACAAAGCTCCACATTAGCAACACCTTAACCATCTAAAGGCAGCAATAACATATAAGACACCAGCACAAATAGTCCAACATATGCAATTTAAGCTATGTGTTAATTTGTCTCTCACAAACATTCAACAAAAACACAAAGCAATCATATTGCAAAAACAAAGGTTTACGCATTACACATCAATTTCGTAGGAAAGGCACAAAATGAACAAAATGTTAGGAAAGGCACATAATACATCTGAAATTAATATTCTCGACATTTAATTTAAAATTTTTAGTGCTCTTAACAGACAAAATTGTTTTGAATTATAAGAATCAATTGCAATGTTAATTGTCTAAAATATATATGACATATTTTGGATTTCATATCAATATGAAGTGATTTATAATTGAAGTGCCCTTTTAAAGATTGAGACGTACCTCATGGTTTGAGGTTTGATCTCCACTAAAACATGAGTTTCAGCCATTGAAGTTTTTTTTTCTATAGTTCTCAATGTTGCCTATATTTTCCTCCTACTTCTAACCATGAAATATTCAATAGCGAAAAAATAAAATTCACTCACAAAAACAACTTCATTTATGAAGTGAAACTTTGTTATTGCTTCTTTAATGTTGTACTCTTTCCTATCTATAAAACTAGATGTGCAATAACTTTTTATAGAGACACTGTCAACCAATTTATTTAAGTGCAAAAATAAAAAATAAAATTACTCTCCCATCCCAAAACCTCTCTTATTTTTAATATTCTTATCGAAACAATTTGGAGCGGCTTTTCTCTTACTATGTATACAACAGTTACTAGTACTATCACTAACATTGACATTAGTAATCATGTTGTTGATATCAATAAAGTTTCATAAATTATCTTTCTCGAAATCTTCATTACCTTTCTTTAGGTTAAAATCTCCATTAAATGTGTTTTTGGTCCCATCACCCACCCTAACATCACCCAAAATCATTCTTTGAGAAGGTGCCTAAGCAAACCTACTAGTAGCCATAATGTTAGTAAACATGATATCATATTTACCATAAAAAGCTAGCTTGATACTATAATGCTTGAATTTCTTAGTTCTATGTATTTTCTATAAATAAAAGGAAAAATTACTTCAAATGAATATGAAGGACTGTAAAGGAAAAAAAATAGAGAATTGTAAT